>NC_053027.1:351046484-351346484 GCF_003073215.2 Triticum urartu | reverse complement strand
GGTGAGTTATGCGGAAGTGGTGGAGGTATATATGGTATATGGTGGGCACCGGAACAAAATTTGGTGGAATTTGGATGGAGTTGTGGAAGTAGTGCGAGCTTTCTGTCGAAGTCGGAAGTTCCGGGCAAGACGGAGGGTCCGGTGTCCGGAGGTTCCGGGGAAGGCCGGAAGGTCCGGGGGCCGGAATGTCCGGGCTGGACCGGAAGATCCGGGGGTCGGGATTCTGCCAATAACAGAGACTTGGAGAACGTGGATTTGGGCGGAAAAACTTGGGGAAAAGCCCAAATCCAAAGGGGAAAAAGAAGAAATTGGAGGACAAGAAGGGTGGGGAGCCTAGATCTACGAGCCACACACAAAATTCATGGATCAAAACCAACAAAATCTCAACACATGAACAAATCAAAAAAATAATTGGGGCTATTTTTGGTGGGGATTTTCGGATTAGGACGAAAAACAACAAAATTAGGCTAGAAACACAACGGGGAGGCTCCGAAATCGTGATCAACCTTGCTCTAGATACCAAGATGGTGTAGGGTAGAACCCTAATCGCCCGATCTTTCACGAAAGGAGCGGATCCCGCGAAGAACGCGAAGAACACGAGGTAGGAAACGAGGGAAAACACAAGGGAAAACGCAAGAGGAACACTCCAACTAACAAGAACAAGTCACACATGTGCTAGATCCTCGGGTACATAAAACGATACACGAATCCACGGACAACTAAGGACGATACAAAGGGTAGCCGGTTCTTCTCCGTGAGGAGGTCTTGAATCCATAAGGGGATCTTCTCCGCAAGGAGGTTTTGAATCCAAGGTGGATCTTCTCCGAAGAGGGGCCGCGGTCTCTCTCGTGGAGTAGATCCGGATGGATGAGCGAAGCTCTATCTCTGAGTATGAGCTAAACCAACGCTAACCCTAGAAATTTGTACGGGATAGAGTATATATAGTCTAGGTGACGAAAGGGTACACGAACCTCGGCCCAAGTGGCTGCGCGCAGGCAGGGCCGGAAGTTCCGAGCTAGGCCGGAAGTTCCGAACGCCGGAGGTTCTGGGGAGGGTCCGGCCTAACCATAGAGTTGGCGCGGAGGAGATGTACTGGCATCCAGGGGCCGGAAGGTCCGGGCCGCCCGGAGGTTCCGGGCGCCGGAAGGTCCGGGACGGGGTCCAGGCTAACCCGAGAGTTGGCACGCCTGGGCCGGTTGAAGTCATCAGCGGCCGGAAGGTCCGGGGGCCGGATGTTCCGGGCTCGGGCCGGAAGTTTCGGGCTATCCAGAGTGTTGACGCCTGTCTCTTCATCTACAGTCCTCAGCTCCGAGTCTTGAGCGTTGTACCTGATGACAGTATCTCGGACTTAGGCAGTAGCCATGTCTCACTTGAAGAGGGAGAAAACTCAAGTAGGAGTGATGTCACCTCGGATTGAATAGCACGTGCCCTAGCCCTTGTCATTGGTCCACTTGGAGCTTGGATAGTTGAGGTGGCTTCCATGGGGATGGTCGTGGGATGCTCCGCATCACGTAACTCTGTCTTGGCGGTGCTCGTCTCGTGGTCTTCTCTTTTGCTCATGAATTTTGGCCTTGGTGTGAAGTAGGGCTTGTTGGAACTTGTACGTTTGCGCTTGTGGAGCATCTTCATGATGATGGTGTCGTCGTCGCACTTGAGCTCGTAGTAGATGTCGTTCGTCTTCGTTTTTCACATGATGCTTGGAGGTGACTTGCCCTTCATGATGATGTGGATCACGAACATGATGGTGGTCGTCATGGAGATGTGGACGTGGATGAATTGCGCTTGCATCGCTTGGGAGCTCCGAAGATGATCGACTTGCTCGCCGCCGCCTTGACGATGACGAAGGGGAAGAACGTTTGACTAACAAGGTCCGGATCTCCTCCATCCTTGCATCTTCCTCCTCCTTTTGTGCGGAAAACTTGTTGTCGATGTAGTCCCTTTTCCTTGCTTCAGAGTGACGAATGTTGATGCAGAGGTTCTCGATGCACTCTCGCAAGGTAGAATGTGCGCCTTGCATTTGTTGTTGTAGGCCAAAGATGGACGCTTTGGTGATGTAGTTGTTCGCACCATCGTTGTTGTGGAAGACCAGAGATGAAATGCCTGTCCTATCCATCACAAGACTCGAGCAAATATGAGTGGAAGAAAGGAGAACTATACCAAATGTACCTTGACCGATGTTGAGAATGGATCGATGATCACTCAATGATGTAACAAGGAAATAACACAATTGCTACCAATCTCGTCAATTTCTCACACCTACACAAGTAAAGCTTTGGGTGGACCTTGGTGAGGATAGTGGCACTGAAATTTGATGCAAAATGTTAGCAAGAGTCAATAATGTTGAAAGAGATTCACGAATTCACAAGTAAAACAAGTATACCCAAAGCAATATGTGGCAGACGGAAACACACACGAATATAGATAAATGGGGTCGTGCAACCAAGGAATGAGCACAACATGTGGAATCCACAGAAAACGCTCGTGTTGCACAACTCAAGAGAGACACTAGCACAATTGCTCAATAGGCGGATACGACACTTGTGCACAACCTATAAGATGCAAAATGTATCAACTTCTATCCCATGTATGCTATGTGTATGATGTTTCGGTGGTATGATCCAAGATGATCGTATATGACAATCTTATATGCAATGTGGTAAGATGCTATGGCTATTACTTACAAGCTTATTTGCTCTTTCTCTTTTGCTTAAAAGCTTATTCTTTTTTTGTATGGCCACTTTTGCACAATGCACAAACCAAGATAGCAATTGTATAAATGCGGGAACAAACTTGTGGCACAAGAGATGATATGATAATACCAAGATGATACCAATATGGTATGGTATGTATGCAATGGAAGGGCGTATCAATGATCACTAATGTGCACAAGTGACATTGCCGGCAATACTCAAATGGCTAGTCTCGATAGGCAAGTGACGCAAAATGGGCTAGGGGTTAACAATGCAATTGCAAGTGGAATGTACAATGATGTCGTCAAGGTTATCATCAATGGTTTGTCAAGTGTACATAAGGACGGGAAATGATGAAGTCGTCAATGTCAATGACGACCTCGTGGCGATGATGATTGGAGGTGTTCTCGATGTCGAACCGTTCCTAATTAGCCCAAACACCTTAGGAAATGGAAAAACCGCAAACTCAAAGTCTCAAATGTCAAATGGTGGTAGTGGAAAATGGTGGTAGTGCTGTGGAAGCTCAATGGGATTGTGTAAATGCAATGATGAGTTATAGAGTAGGCAATGTAGAAGTGGAGGGTTATTGGTTTATGGGAGTCGGAGTTGAAGGTCACCGTCCCTAAGTAGCTGAAACACCTTAGGAGACAGAACTCACAACTCAATTAAAAATTGGGCTAAATTGGGGTGGCGGAAGTGTATGGTCGCCAAGCCTATGCAGAATTGGTGGTGGTTGATGAAGGAGCAACCGTCCCTAAGTAGCCGAAACACCTTAGCAGACTCGAATCACTACTCAAGCAACCACTAATGATATGGTGAACAAAATGGGTTGTGTTGCGGATGTCGGTGGTGGTATAGCGGATGATGTGGTGAAGGCCCTATGCAAAGATGCCAAAGTTCCAAAAAAAAATATGGAGTCAAATGATTGAGGAAATATTTTTGTGGGCTGGGGGATGTCAATAGCTTCAAAACGGTCAAAAGAACGTCAAACTCGGAGTTCAGATGAATTATTTATTCCCTAAAATAAAAATCAGTCGAAGTTAGAATCTACACGTGTCGGACGTCTGATAAACGTTGGACTTCCGATGGATGGGGCGGGACGAACGTCCAGAAATGACCGGAGATCAGATGTTTTCATTCTGGATCGAGGGTGTTGGATGTCCGGTAAGTGTCGGTCATCCGATGGGTCTGGGTCAACACGAGATACGAGTTTTGGGACGCGATTTTGGGCGGAAATTGGGGATTTGAGGCTCAAAATTTGAGAGATTTCGTGGATGAAAGATGGGGAAACTTGGGGAGATGCTAGATCCACTTGAAGCCAAGCAAATCCATGGATTAAAATCAACAAAACTTCATCAAAACCAACAAAAGAAAAAAAATTGGGGCTATTTTTGGTGGGGATTTTCTAAATTTAGGATGAAATCAAGGAAAATAAGGCTAGAAAACGGGAGTAGGGGCTCCAAATTCGTGATCAACATGGCTCATGATACCAAGATGATGTAGGGTAGAACCCTAGATGCCCAATCTTTAACGAAATGGAGGGGATCCTACAAAGAACACGAAGAACGCGAGGGAAAGCACGAGGGGAATCACTCAAACCAACAAGATTCGATTACACATGTGCTAGATCCTCGAAACATAAGAAGATACATGATCCAAATCCAACAAAGGACGATATAAGAGGTGATGTAGGGTAGAATCCTAATCGGCCAATCTTTCACGAAAGGAGCGGATCCCGCGAAGAACACGAAGAACACGTGGAGGGAAACGAGGGAAATCATAAGGGGAAACACAAGAGGAACACTCAAACTAACAAGAACAAGTCAAACAAGTGCTACACTAGTAGAAAAATGACCTAATGTGAGACACATTAGTGCCGGTTTGATTTTAGCCCGATACTAATGGCACCATTAGTGCCGGTTCGAACGGCTATGCATTAATGTTGGTTCGTGTTGAACCTTTAGTACTGGTTCGTGCCATGAACCGGTACTAAAGGGGTGATGGCAGGCTGGCGTCAGGCCGGGGCCCCATGATCACCTTTAGTACTGGTTCATGTCAAAAACCGGTACTAAAGGGCTAACCTTTAGTACCGGTTTGTGCCACGAACCCGTACTAAAGGGGTCTGACCTATAGTACCGGTTTGTGACACGAACCGGCACTATAGGGCAATTTCCAATCTCTACCCCCCCCCCCCCCCCCCCCCCCCCCCCCCCCGTGTGTCGCCATTCCAGTTCTGAAAAAATCAAAAGAAAATGATAAAAACTTCAAAAAATAAAATCCTTCGAGAGGTAGTTATATTACTACATCTACTAGTTAGGAAAATTTGAAAACTTAAATTTGGACATGTTTTGCAAAAAGTGTAGGGAAAATGACGGCTATAACTTTTGCATACGATGTCGGTAAAAAGTATAATATATCAAAAAATTCAGCATGAAAATCCGCATCCGATGGAGACCGCCTACGGCCTGTTTGCAATTTTTTAAAATCCTCAAATTCCAAAATGAAAAAAAGATATGGTCAAATTTCAGTTTTTTTTTAAAAAAAATGGTTAAATCTGGTCAAACTACTTATTCAAGAAGTATTAATGTTATTACATAATTATTCAAGAATATTAGTGTTACTAAATAATTATTTCAATTTTTTAAATTTTGGTCAAATTGTAGTCAAACTATGGTCAAACTTATTCAAGAAATATTAGTGTTACTAATAATTACTATTTTTAGAATAATAGTTTCAAACTCGAATGGTGAAATGTGTGACCTAATGCTCAAGCTAAACTGCTGAGGGTTCATAGGATTGACAGCTTACATTTGTCAGGAAAACAAGAAGTGCAGACTTGGAATGTAGGGGGAATAGAACTCCGAAGTTATGCGTGCTCAGGCTGGGGGAGTGAGAGGATGGGTGACCGGCCGGGAAGTCAGGCGATTTGGAATGAGTGATCCACACTTGAGCAGTTAAGAGAGGTGATTAGAGACTAAATCATCAAATAATTTAGAAAATTCAAAAAATCGAAAAAAATTCAATTTTTTTTCCAAAATTTTCAAAAAAAAATTAAAAAAAAAACCTTTAGTACCGGTTGGTAACACCAACCGGTACTAAAGGTCCCCCATACCAGGGCGCGAGCTCACGCCACGTGGTGGCACTTTAGCGCTGGTTCGTGCCGAACCGGTACTAAAGGGGGGGGGGCTTTAGTGCCCACCCTTTAGTGCCGGTTATGGAACCGGCACTAAAGGCCCTTACGAACCAGCGCTAAAGCTCCGTTTTCTACTAGTGCTAGATCCTCCAATACATAAGAGGAGATACACGATCCAAATTCAACAACGGACGATACAAAAGGTAACCGGTCTTCTTCGTGAGGAGGTGTTGAGTTCTTCTCCAAAAGGAGGTCTTGAATTCAAATGGATCTTCTTTGTAGAGGCCGCGGTCTCTCTCTAAACATGAGCTAAACCAACGCTAACCCTAGAAAGTTGGACGAGGTGGAGTATATATAGTCTACAGGGGAGAAGGGATACACGGGCCTCGGCCCTTCACTGTGCGCAGACAGGGGAGGCTGGATTTCCGGGCTGGCCGGGCCGGATGTCCAGGCTTTTAGGCGATGCCGGATGTCCGGGCTGGGGAGGCCGGATGTCTGGGCTGGAGTGGTGGCACTTGTTGCTCTCGGGTTCGGAGGGGCCGGATTTCCGGGCTGGGAGCTGGATGTCCGGGGGCTCGGGAACGGCCGGATGTCCGGGCTGGCGAGGCCGGATGTCCGGGGCCTGGGAGCTGTTCTCCGTCTTCTTCCGTCGTCGCTTCCATGCTTCACCTCGCGGATGGTGTAGTTGTTCCTTGGCGCTTGCACTCCTCCTCAACATCCGTGAAGCTCCGAAAATACCTATGCATGCACACGGGAGAAGTGTCAAGTAGTATACCATCCTCGAAGGGGTCAAGTGAGCACGTGTAAAGGAGATGATTCACCTTTATGTATGTGAAGTAGATGTCGCACGTGTCACTTGCCAAATGGACTCTTGACATGGTGATGTCCATAGGATGCTCCGCATCATCTCCCCTCCCTTGGGAAAGATCCGACCTCGAATCGAAATCCAAATCACCATGGGAAAGAGATGGCGTCGCCATGTAGGAGTGGTCGATCACCAAGTTCTCGTCATCTTGAAGCTCGAAATGGGCACTCTCCAATGTCGCACCATCTTGGGATTCCTTTAAAAGTAGCAAAGACAACAAACACTTGGAAAAACAAATGTGGTTAGCCTTAGTGCAAAACCAAGCATTCAAGAGGTGATTCACCAAACAAGTGTCGTCATCATGCAAAGCATATGGTTTGAAAAAGGATTGTGACATGGCATATAAGCATATAAATTGAGCACAATCAAAGATATCATGTGGACAAGCATGTAAATGTGAGGTAGTGATGCAAATATGTGTAACAAGAGAATAAGCATCTACCTCAAGATCATAGCAAGCATGGGCAAATTGCTCAATGAAAGGTCTATGGTAGGCATAGGAATCATTCACAACACCAAATAAAATGAAGTGTCTAAACACATGGGTCAAGTGCAAGACAATCCAAGCATAATGTGCATTGGGTGTAGTGAATATCGTGTGGCATTCAACATAATGGAAAGAGCAATTGTTCATCATGTGTGAGGCAATCAAGGCAAGCATGTAACAATCAATGGGGCATGGCATATGTGAAGTGATGACATTGTTGCAACCAAACATATGAGAGGAGCAAGTAATCCAAGAATTGGATGCAACACACAAGGCATATATATCATGATGCATGGAACAGTGAGAATGACAAGTGGAAGCAAGATCTCTAACATGTGTGCAATCAAGTGGTCCAATATGAACAAGAAGTCTCATGGTGCAAGCAACACAAGTAGTATGATCCATCATATCCATGCTCAAGAAAGATGTCACCTTGAAGGTGTGTCCTTGTGCATCCTTCACAATACCGAAGTGGTATTAAAGGTGGTGTAGAAGCGAGTCATTGTCGAATGTATGCGGCTCGCTCTCAAGAGCTTGAATTTTCAACTCACATGAAGCGGAAGTCGACACAAAGTCCAAGTATCCTACACATGCACACAAGAAAGCAAAGAATGTATGCGCATGGTAGATAAACACATCATCCATCATGATGGTTCTCTTCTTTTGCACATAACCATTAGAAGCACAAGTGCATGAATAATATGATGCAACAATGGCAATATTCATGGCATGAGGTATATGGTGCAAAGAAGGAAGGCAAGCATGCTTCACAAGGAATATGTCAAAATCTCCAAATATATGTGAGAATGCTATGGGGGCAAACTCATTATCAAGACTAAAGGAATAATTGCACTCAATACATGGCAAATCATCTAGCATGAGAGAGGCAACATATGGAGAGATATGACAAGACGCAATAACAATCACGTCGTGCAAACTAGTGGAGCGAAGATGCAACACACTAGAGGAAATCATGGCAATGATGTCATGTGAGTAAATAATAGGTATAGGCAATGCACATGACATATCGCAAGCACAAACACAAAGCAATATCATAGTATCATCATAGGCATGGGGCACAAAGCAAACATGGCAATAACAAGAAATATCTCCACCAAGCTTGCGAATACACATACTAGTATGAGAATAAATCATCATGTGTAATGCAAAGCATGGGTCACGAATGCATGGCAAAGGCATAGTAATGAACATATCATGCAAAGTGAACATGGCAATATGGGCATAGGATATATAATGGACAATAACCCATAGCCAAGTGAGGGTCATGTAGAAGAAATGCGCGAAGTCTTTGTGTGAAGAGAGCGGTGGGAAAGACACTCCATGGGATCCCAAGTCATCGTTGCTCTCTAGAGCTCGTTTTGTCAACTCGTGGGATTGCGAGGTTGACAAGAATTCATGGGTACCTACACAAAAGAGACACAAACTAAAGAAATTGTGTGTGTGTGTGGTAAATGTACACATCATCCATCATGATGTGTATGTGCATGTGAAAGTTAGCACAAGATAAGCGTTGCTGAAAGAAATTTGATGCATGGTATAAGAACATGTCATCCATCATGAAAGAATAGTTATTGTGTATAACACGATGGGGATGCAAATTGATCATACAAATATATGGCACATCAATATCATGTGTACATAAGTATTGGGATCATGCAATGAATGGGATGAATCAAAATCTCCTAAAATGTATGAGGAAACTATGGGGGTCACCTCATGAGCAATAATGGAAACATCATATGGATAAAATGGACAACATCCAAACCAATGCATATCCGAAGCTAGGTGTTCATGGCATGGCATATGAGATAAATGATGCAAAGGGAGCATATCAATATCATCACAAGAAAAACAAATCCCAATAACCATAGGCTTGTCATCTATGCCATAGGTGCAAATTGGGTTTATTTGAATAGCATATGCATAAAGACTATGAAGACATTGCAAATATGAAATATGATTGATCTCATGCATAGCATATGACAAGTCAAGCGGATTGGCAAACATGATGTGACCGAGAAAATTAGCACAAGAAATCCTATGTAACATGGCATCAGAACTAATAGACTCCACATGGAAATCATCATACTCATCATAAATGGGTAAATCATCGCATGGGGACGTCGCACTAGCATGAAGCATGGTAATAGGTTGATCAACATCATGCAAGCAATCAATGTCAAGAATGTCCACTAGTGGGACTAGAGCATCACCGTCACCTATGTTACCGTTTTCATTCCACTCAAGTGGTGTAGGTGAGGTGGGGAAGACCAAATGGTGGTCATCTTCATCTTGATGGAACCATGTGGGGGGTGCATCAGATTCCACCATGGCCATCGTCTTGTCCAAAGGGAGGACGAAGTCATCGCGAATCGGTGCGTCATCATAGATGGGACCTAGCACCAAATGAGAAGACACAATAGAGGTAGAGGTCAAGTTGTTAGTGTTAAAAGTGGCCTCACATGACCTATCAACTATCTCACTCTCTCTATGTGGTGGTTCACTCACTTCCTCAAAGTAGGCGCGCTCAAACTCACATATGGTGGAGTCACTCATCTCACTCAAGAGGTGGGGGTTGTGGCTCTCCTCACATAGGAATTGTGGAAACACATCATATATGGGGATAGTGGTGAAGTCACTCTCACTCTCAATATGGTGGCTAAAGTCACTCAAGTCAGCACATGTCGCCGTGGTCGAAGGGAAAATCCCATGCTCAACCATCTCGTTGTTGTCGCCGGGATGAAGGCCGAAGATGGCACATCATCACTCTCGCCTCCTAAGATGGAAGCATCATCCTTACTCGTCACCTCGTCGCTCGCCTCCAAAGCTTTGTCCTTGAGGGTCTCCGTAGTCGTACTTGTCGCCGCACCATCTTGAAAAAGAGTCAAAGTAGACTTGGCATCATCAATGCCACAAAGAGGGATGGCGGTGAAGTTGAACTTGGGAGCATCGTCTTGGAGCTCCTCGGGCTTGGACATCGTGGTGGTACTAGCCTCATGCTCGTTCTCATGGAGCTTGGTTGTCACGAAGTGAGCTTGGGGTAGAGAAGCTTTGGCCCTCATGAGTTCTTGTTCCGCCTTGAGAGCACCAATGTAGTTGTCGTCGAGGGACTTGTAGTTCTCGAGGAAGATCGTCTTGGAGATCCCATCATGGAGTGGAACTTCATCGAAATGGGGTCGTCCACGCTGGCTCTTCGCAAGGCAATCTTCATCTCCTTGAAGTACTCGTCGATGGACTTGGATCCTTGGATGGTGTTCTCCAATTGGTGTTGAAGTTTTTCCGTGTAGGTTGGAGGCACAAACTCTTGCCGCAAAGCTCTCTTCGTCTTGGGCCAACTCATGTCGTAGCTCTCCGAAGGTGTGTGAAGCCACCATGTGGACGCATAGTCATGGAATTTCATTGTGGCGCACTTCACTTGATCTTTGGGAGGAACTTGATGTAGCTTGAGGTAGTCGTCCATTAGGCACTCCCACTCGAGATACTCCTCGGGTTCTTAAGTCCCATAGAAAGGAATCGTGTGGTCTATGTCGAGGTCATAGTAGCTCGTGGAAGTCACGGACGTGAGCTTGGGGAGCTTCTCTTGAGGTTCTTGTGGGAGAAGATGCCTTGAAGTCGCTTGGCGAAGATGCCAAGGGATATGGTGAAGTCATTGAGAAGTTGTTGGTGTTGAGCTCTTAACCTTCATGTTCGTGGTGGTAATGGTGTCGATGCCGATGTGACCTTGCCGGAGATGGTAGCTCGGAGGCATGTGCTCTTGAGCGGCTTCTCGAAGATGAGGAAGACCACTTGTAGGACTTGATGAGGGCTTTGATCTCCTCCATTTGAGCTTGCATCTTGGCGTCGTTGGAGTTGTTCATGGCATCGAACTCGTCGTTGTTGTTGTAGACTGAAGATGAAATGCCTTGCCTATCCATCACTCCAAGAGAAAAATGTGAGTGGTAGAAAGAGAAGAACGAATACCAAATGTACCTTGACCGAAGTTGAAAGTGGATCAATGATCACTCCAATGTGGACAAGGAAATAGCACAATTGGTACCAATTCTTGTCAGTTTCTCACACCTACACAAGTAAGGCTTATGGTGGAGCTCGGTGAGGATAGTGGCACAAAAAATTTGATGCAAAATGTTAGCAAGAGTCAATAATGTTGAAAGAGATTCACACATTCGCAAGTGAAACAAGTAGACCAATAGCAATATGTGGCACACGGAAAGGCCCACACGGATAGATAAATGGGATCGTGCAACCAAGGATGAGCACAAAATGTGGAATCCACGGAAAACGCTCGTGTTGCACAACTCAAGAGAGACGCTAGCACGATTGCTCTATAGGCAGATACGACACTTGTGCACAACCTATAGGATGCTAAATGGATAACTTTCTATCCCAAGTATGCTATATATGTATGATGTTCCGGTGATATGATCCAAGATGATCGGATATGACAATCTTATATGCAATGTGGTATGATGCTCTTTCTCTTTTGCTTAAAAGATTTTTTTTCTTTGTATGGCCACTTTTGCACAATGCACAAACCAAGATAGCTATTGTGTATATGCAGGAACAAACTTGAGGCACACGAGATGCTATGATACCAATATGATATGGTATGGTATGCAATGTATGGTGTAGATCACTAATGTGCACAAGTAACGTTGCCGGCAATACTCAAATGGCTAGTCTCGATAGGCAAGTGACGCAAAATGGGCTAGGGGTTATCAATGCAATGGCAAGGGAATATACAATGGAGGGATACCACGATACCAAGATGATATGGAGGTTACCGTCCGTGTCGATGATGAGTGGCGGTGATCTTGATAGAGATACCGAGATGATGGAGACTCGTCCCTAAGTAGTCGAAACACCTTAGGAAATGGAAAAACCGCGAACTCAAAATCTCAAATGTCAAATGGTGATAGCGGGATGCGGTGGTGGTTGCGGAAACTCAATGGGATTGCGGAAATGCCATGATGGGATATGCGAGTAGGCAATGTGGAAGTGCAGGTAAAGGTGGTGGACTATACACGGTGTCGGAGTTGGAAGGACGGTCCCTAAGTAGCCGAAACACCTTAGGAGACACAACTCACAACACAAACAAAAATGGGTTAAGTCGGTGTGGAAGAAGTGTATGGTTGGTAAGCCTATGCGGAAGTTATGGTGGTGGTGGTTGATGAATAAGAAACCGTCCCTAAATAGCCTAGACACCTTAGGAGACTCAAATCACTCCTCAAGAAACCACTAATGCGATGGGGAACAAAATTGGTTAGGTTGCGGAAGTCGGTGGTGGAGTAGCGGAGGATGTGGTGGAAGCCCTAGGCAAAGATGCCAAAGTTCCAAAATTTGATGGAGTCAAATGGTTTTGGTAGTATTTTTGTTGGAAGGGGGATGTCAAGAGATTTTCAACGAGCTAAAAAATGCGAAAATCGGACTCCGGATGAATTAGTTATGGACAAAACGGTGAAACAGGGATGGCTAAGATGTCAGGGGCCGGACATCCGGGCTCGGGGCCGGAAATCCAGGACCTGATGTCCAGAACCGAGAAGATTTGGTGCTCAAGGAGCCGGATGTCCGGCCGGAGACCCGGATGTCCGGCACGATGGCCCGGATGTCCGGCCTGATGAATCCAGATCTCGTTTGGGCCAGAAATTTTCGAATTGGGGGTGGAAATTGATGATTCCAAGGGCAAAATTTGATGGATTTTGTGGATGGAAAGTGGGGGAAATTGGGGATATTCTAGATCCACTCGAAACCAAGCAAATCCATGGATCAAATCCAACAAAACTTCGTCAAACCAACAAATCACAAAAAAAATTGGGGGCTATTTTTGTGGGGAATTTTCGAATTTAGGACGGAATCAACAAAATTAGGCTAGCAACACAACGGGGAGGCTCCGAAATCGTCTTCAACATGGCTCATGATACCAAGATGATGTAGGGTAGAACCCTAATCGGCCGATCTTTCATGAAAGGAGCGGATCCCGCGAAGAACACGAAGAACACGAGGAGGGAAACGAGGGAAATCACAAGGGGAAACACAAGAGGAACACTCAAACTAAAAAGAACAAGTCACAGAAGTGCTAGATCCTCGAATACATAAGAGAAGATACACGATCCAAAGTCAACAACGGATGATACAAAAGGTAACCGATCTTCTCCGTGAGGAGGTCTTGAGTTCTTCTCCAAAAGGAGGTCTTGAATCCAAATGGATCTTCTCCGTAGAGGTCGCGATCTCTCCGTGGAGCAGATCCGATGTGGATGAGCGTAGCTCTATCTCTAAACATGAGCTAAACCAACCCTAATCCTAGAAAGTTGGACGAGGTGGAGTATATATAGTCTAGTGGGGAGAAGGGATACACGGGCCTCGGCCCTTCACTTTGCGCAGACAGGGGAGGCCGGATGTCCAGGCTTTCAGGTGATGCCGGATGTCCGGGCTGGGGAGGCCGGATGTCCGGGCTGGAGAGGTGGCACTTGTTGCTCTCGGGTTCGGAGGGGCCGGATTTCCGGGCTGGGAGCCGGATGTCCGGGGGCTCAGGAACGGCCAAATGTCTGGGCTGGCGAGGCCGGATGTCCGGAGCCTGGGAGTTGTTCTCCGTCTTCTTCTGTCATCGCTTCCATGCTTCACCTCGCGGATGGTGTAGTTGTTCCTTGGCGCTTGCACTCCTCCTCAACATCTGTGAAGCTCCGACAATACCTATGCATGCACATGGGAGAAGTGTCAAGTAGTATACCATCCTCGAATGGGTCAAGTGAGCACGTGTAAAGGAGACGATTCACCTTTATGTATGTGAAGTAGATGTCGCACGTGTCACTTGCCAAACGGACTCTTGACATGGTGATGTCCATAGGATGCTCCGCATCAAGAGGTAACTAGTTCATCTCCATGAGGAGGCCTTGAGGGGGTCTTTCCATGAGGGTTCTTGAATCCGCTTGGGGGGTCTTCTCCGAAGAGGTCGTGAACTCCAATGGAGAAGTAACCAAGTGGATGAGAAAACCTCTATCTCTCAAATGAGCTATCACATTGCTAACCCGAGCTAGGAGGAGGGGGTGTCCTATTTATAGTCACTAGTCAATGTGTACGTGCAATGCATGTTAATTTGGTAGTATATTAAGTGCATGCAGATATTAATTAGGATATTATTTGTGTGTTATTATGTGATTAGCACTATATTCGGAACGAAATTAACTGCACACTAAACATGTTGAGTGCTCGACATTGAAGCAGTATAGGTCGTTGGATTAACATGATTTGATGGCCGAGATTAATTGGATCTGCCCATTTGGGTCTTTTTATATTGGCATAGATAGTGCAATTGGGGGAAAAGTGAAGGGGTAAATGGGCCTCGGGCATGAAGTTGTGCGCAGATAGGCGTCGGACGTCCGACGATTGTCAGTCGTCCAGTCTCTAGTGGGTGTCTGGTCGTCCGGAAGTCTTCGGACTTCCAACGTTTTGGCTCTAGTCCGGAGGTGCCAGATGTCCGGTCGGCGATGGTCGCCCGGGCGCAGATTAGTGTTAGTCGTCCGGTACGCGTCAGATGTCCGAGCGTGGTAGCGTGTGTAGGCTGGGACTTGGGTTGGCCCGCTAGTGCCTCCAAGCATCAGACGTCCGACAGGGGTCGGTCGTCCGGACATCGTCGGACGTCTGAGAGCTATAGCTTCCTGGTAGCTCTTCCTCTTGTTCCTTGTGCTTGGTGTACTCGCCGTTTTGTCCATGGTCTTCCTCTTGGTTCCTGGTTATGCATAGCACATATGTTTGAGGTAGTAGCCATGTCTCACATGTGGAAAGTGACGGTTCGGAGAGGAGCGAGTTCACCTTGTGTCCAATGGCATATACTTGAGGTCTCTTCCTATGTCCTCTTGGGGTCTGGAGTGTAGACATAGTGTACAAGGGGATGATCGTAGGATGCTCCGCATCAACGATCTTCATCATGGACTCCACGTACACCTTCTCCTTCCACACGTCCTGCTACAACACCACCTACTTCATCCGCCAACTCCATCTGAGATACAAGAAAATAGGCACCACCACCACCATCCGCCAAGAGCACACCTTCTAGGCCTGCAGAGAGCTCTTCTTCATCCATGGCATCAATAGGGCAAACACATGATATTATTTGTCACCGTTTCAAGGGTGGAGGTCATTATGCGAGCGAATGCCCATCTAAGCGTGTGATGATTGCTACTGAGGATGGTGGGTATGAGTCCGCTAGTGACGATGATGAGGAAACATTGGCTCTTATTGCAAGTGAACAACATGATGGAGATGATTCTGAACATGAGACACAATACATGGCTGCTGAAGATGCTGACAGGTATGAGAGTTTAGTTGTTCAATGTGTTTTGAGTGTGCAGGTAACACAAGCTGAGAAAAATCAGAGGCACAATTTGTTCGATACAAATGGAGTTGTGAAGGAATATTCTGTCTGTGTCATCATTGATGGAGGGAGTTGTAACAACTTGGCTAGCATGGAGATGGTGGAGAAGTTGTCGCTCACCACACGACCACATCCGCATCCTTATTACATCCAATGGTTCAACAACAACGGCAAGGTTAAGGTAACACATATTGTTCGTGTGCATTTTAGTATCGCTACATATGCTGATAATGTTGATTGTGATGTGGCACCCATGCAAGCATGTTCCTTATTACTTGGTAGACCATGGAAATTTGATAAAAAATTGTACACCATGGTAGAAACAATCAGTATACTCTTGTTCATAAGGTTAAACATATTACTTTGCTTCCTATGTCTCCTTATTCCATTTTGAAAGATGATATTAATAGAGCTAATAAAGCAAAACAGGAGAAAAATAAGAGTGAAAATCAGATGGTGGCAAAAGAATTTGAGCAATAAATGAAGCCTAATAATAAACCATCTAGTGTTGTTTTTGAAATTAAATTGAAAAGTGCATGTTTACTTGCCACTAAATCTGATCTTGATGATATCAATTTCAGCAAATCTGTTTGCTATGCTTTTGTGTGCAAAGAGGCATTATTTTCATTCGAGGACGTGCCTTCCTCTTTGCCTCCTGCTATCACTAAAATTTTGCAGGAGTTCGTTGACGTCTTTCCACAAGATGTGCCACCGGGATTACCACCTATTCGAGGGATTGAGCGTCAGATTGACTTAATTCCCAGTGCTTTGCTGCCAAACCGTGCATCATATCGTACCAATCCAAAGGAGACGAAGGAGATTATGCATCAAGTATAGGAGCTGCTCGACAAAGGTTATATACGTGAATCTCTTAGTCCTTGTGCTGTTCCTATAATACTAGTGCCAAAAAAGTATGGTACATCGCGTATGTGTGCTGATTGTAGAGGCATTAATAATATCACTATTCATTATCGTCATCCTATTCCTAGGCTAGATGATATGCTTGATGAATTGAGTGGCTCTATAATATTCTCCAAAGTTGATTTGCATAGTGGATACCATCAAATTCGTATGAAATTGGGAGATGAATGGAAAATAGCATTTAAAACTAAGTTTGGATTATATGAGTGGTTAGTCATGCCTTTTGGGTTCACTAATTCACCTAGTACTTTCATGAGATTAATGAACAAAGTTTTGTGTGCTTTCATTTGACGATGTGTGGTAGTTCAGTTTGATGATATACTGATTTATAGCAGATCTTTGGAGGAACATTTGGAACATTTACGTTCTGTTTTTTATTGCTCTACGTGATGCACGTTTGTTTGGTAACCTTGGGAAATGCACCTTTTTCACCGACTAAATTTATTTTCTTGGCTATGTTGTTACTCCATAGGGAATTGAAGTTGATAAAGCCAAGATTGAAGCTATTGAGAGTTGGCCGCAGCCCAAAACAATCACACAAGTGAGGAGTTTCCTTGGCCTCGCTGGTTTCTATAGGCGTTTTGTGAGAGATTTTAGCACCATTCCTACACCTCTCAATGAGCTTACAAATAAGGATGTGCCTTTTGTTTGGTGTACCGCACAGGAAGAAGCCTTCACTGTATTGAAAGATAAGTTGACACAGGCTCCTTTACTCCAACTTCCTGATTATAATTAAACTTTTGAGCTTGAATGTGCTACTAGTGGAATTGGATTAGGAGGTGTGTTATTACAAGATGGCAAACCTGTTGCATAATTTTCTGAAAAATTTAGTGGGCCTATTCTAAACTATTCTACTTATGATAAAGAATTATATGCTCTTGTTCGGACGTTAGAAACATGGCAACAATATTTATGACCCAAAGAATTTGTTATACATTCTGATCATGAATCTTTGAAATACATTAAAAGTCAAGCAAAACTAAACCGTAGACATGCTAAATGGGTTGAATTCATTGAGACTCCCCCTTATGTTATTAAGCACAATAAGGGTAAAGAAAATGTTATTGCTGATGCATTGTCTCGTCATTATACTATGCTTTCACAACTTGACTTTAAAATATTTGGTTTGGAGACCATCAAAGATCAATATTTGCACGATGCTGAATTTGAAGATGTGTTGCATAATTGTAAAGAAGGGAGAACATGGAACAAGTTTGTCATTAATGATGGATTTTTGTTTCATGCTAACAAGCTGTGCATTCTAGCTAGCTTTTTTTGCCTTTTGTTGTTGCAGGAGGCGCATGGAGGAGGATTAATGGGACACTTTGGCGTCAAGAAGATGGAGGATATACTTGCTACACATTTCTTTTGGCCAAAGTGTGACGGGATGTTGAGTGTTTTGTTGCTCAGTGCACTACATGTCAAAAAGCTAAGTCACGACTCAATCCTCATGGTTTATATATGCCTTTGCTTTTACCTAGTGTTCCTTGGGAGGATATATCTATGGACTTTATTTTAGGTTTAGCTCGAACAAAGAAGGGGTGGGATAGCATATTTGTTATCGTGGATAGATTCTCGAAAATGGCACACTTTATACCATGTCATAAAAGCGATGATGCTACCAATGTTGCTAATTTGTTCTTTCATGAAATTATTCGCTTGCATGGTGTGCCAAATACTATTGTTTCAGATCATGATACTAAATTTCTTAGCCACTTTTGGAGATGTTTATGGGCTAAGTTGGATACTAAACTGCATTTTAGTACTACTTGTCACCCCCAAACTGATGGACAAACTGAAGTAGTTAAGAGAACATTGTCTACTACGCTTAGGGATGTTTTGAAGAATAACAAGAGAATGTGGGAAGAATGCTTGCCTCATATTTAATTTTCTTATAATCGTTCACTGCATTCTACTACTAAGATGTGCCCTTTTGAAATTGTATATGGTTTCCTACCTCGTGCACCTACTGATTTGTTGCCTCTTCCATCTTTGGAGAAGGTTAATTTTGATGCTAAAAAATGTGTTGAATTGATCTTAAAAATGCATGAGTTAACTAAGGAAAGCATTGAGCATATGAATGCAAAATATAAACTTGCTGGAGATAAGGGTAGAAAACATGTTGTCTTTGCACCTGGAGATCTTGTTTGGTTACATTTGCGTAAGGATAGGTTTCCTAATTTATGCAAATCAAAGCTAATGCCACGTGCTGATGGTCCTTTTAAGGTGTTAGAGAAAATAAATGATAATGCATATAAACTTGAGTTGCCTGCAAATTTTGGGGCTAGTCCCACATTTAACGTTGCAGATTTGAAGCCTTATGTGGGTGAGGAAGATGAGCTTCCATCAAGGTCGACTTCACTTCAAGAGGGGGGGGGGATGATGAGGACATCAATACCATTGTTACACCCACAACCCCTGCTGCTATACGTACTGGATCAATTACTAGAGCTCGCGCACGCCAATTAAATTACCAGGTACTTTCGTTTCTTGGTAATGATTCTAATGTTCATGAGAATATGATGCTGCCTAAATTGGATACATTTGTTTTGGTTACAAATGAATGGCCTAGCTTGGACGAGAAGGATGAACATTGGAGCAAGTTCAAGCTTGGAAATGATGTCATGTGCAAGGGGAACAAGAACGGAGTTTCAAGTGGTGATTTCAGGACATTAAAGCCACCATAACGAGTGCGTGAAGGCTTGGATGAAATATACATGATGCTACTTCATAAATTTCGTCTAGAGGCTAGTATAGGTGCTGCGTCACCTTATTTTTGGGCCAGACCCATGTAATTTCGAAATAGTCAAGTATAGGATGTTTTTAGAGTCTGTATGTGTGGGGAAATAAGAGTTAGGGTTGGTTTCGAACCCCTCCTCCAAGGGCCACGAAATTCCCCCTCTCTTCCTCCATATATACAACCCTTAGGGCGTCGTTTAGACTTTGGGTTTTTTCAGATTAAAAGTTCTCCATAGCTCTAACTTCGCGTACTTCATTTGTCTCCAACGACCAGACCAAGACGTCACAAAACCCCACCTTGATCAATAAAGCTTTCATCTTATATTCGCAATATCCAGATTGCAATCTTAGTTTCTTGCTTCATCTTCAGTTGCTTACAGGAAATAGACCTTCATGGTCAGGTTGATCGTGCTCCGGCATGGTCAATAACCTCTTGGGGTTGGTTTAGCAATTGCTAAGGCGCGACATCCTCACACGTTTGTACTCGAATCGTCAAAGTCGACTTCCACCAAAATGATAGCCACCATCTCATCGAAAGACGGGACAACTTTGCTTCTATCACGCCTTCACGGGCGGCCATCAAGAACTAGGGCGGCCCAGCGACTTGCAGCTCCTCACGCAGAAGGAAGGAGAAACTCTGTGGAAGTACATGCAGAGGTTCAGTCCAGTCCACAGAAATATCCCAGACATCCACCCGGTAGCTATGATTGCTGCATTCCAGTCCAACATGCACAATCGTCGGATATGTTCCAAGATGAATGTTCAATTTCCCAAGACTGTGAAGGAGCTTTACACTCTGGTGGATAAGTGTACTCGGGTAGAGGAGGGGAGGAGGCTCCCCGGAGAAGAGGATGGCATCGACGTCGACTCAGAGGATGATGACGAAGCCACCAGTGGGAAGAGGAAGAACAAGAAGCGCAATAAAAGGCGCAAGGAAAAGACAGTGATGACCATTGAAGGATCGGGCACACCTAGTACCGGCAAGAAGGCCACGACTGAGGTACCCGGCAAGGAGGTTGCCGCGTGCAATTATTGCCAGGAAACCGCAGCTGCTGAGAAGGCTGGGAAAGATGATGGGCAGTACTGCAAGATCCATCGGACCAAGGGCCACGATCTTCAAGAGTTTCATCAGGTTGAGTAGCTTGTCAAGAAGTAGAGGGATGAATATGAAAAGCGTGATAAGGAGAAAGGTCAGAATGGCGCTGACCGGAAGAGCCGAGGTGGCGGAGCAAGCCTCCCCGGCAAGGCTCCTAAGGATCTAGGAAAACCCGCCAGAGGCTGTGAGAAGGATGATTGCAATGATGAGAGTGATGGAGGGGATTAAGAGTAAACCAGCAAGCAGGAATTCCAGAAGGCCATTGACGCCCTGTGTATTAATGGTGGTGCATCTCTGCACTCCTCTCACCGCCAACTTAAACAGTGGACGCGTGAAGTCAATGTTGTGGAGCCAGTGGCAGATTCTTGAAGGCCGCTCAACTGGTCCCGCATGACCATCATCTTTGATGAAGAGGACCACCCTGACCGCACCACTGTGGTAGGGTGCTTGCCATTGCTGGTCTCGCCAACAATCCGCAACCTTAAGGTCACAAAGATGTTGGTTGACGGTGGGGCCGGGTTGAATCTGATTTCTCCAAAGGTCATGAGCAAACTTCAGATAGCAGAGGAAGAGCTTGAGGTCACTGGTACGTATGAAGGAATCAACCCTGGCAAGAGTCGTCCTAAGGGGAAGATCACGTTACCAGTTACATTCGAGCAAGAGTTGAATTACTGGACTGGGAAGATCGTGTTTGATGTGGTCGACCTCCCCCTGCCGTATAATGGAATCCTTGGCCGCCCAGCTCTGGCCAAATTCATGGCGGCATCCCACTATGCCTACAATCCTTTGAAGATGCCAGGACTATTAGGCGTCATTTCCTTTCCATTAGACGAGAAGGACACAATCATTTGTGTGGATAAGATGTACCGAGAGGCAGTCGCATCAGAGGCCGCTGAAGCCGCTGTTCCCTCTAAGGAAAGTAGAGGAAAGAAGAAAGCTAACAGGGACACCGGCAAGGAATCCGGGAAGCGTACCTCTTCACAGAACGCTGCACGTGTTGAAGATTTGTCGGAGAGTTCCAATAGCAAGAGATCCAAGGCTGCTGCACCTGCTGTGAAAAAGGTCCCGGCAAGGCTGGTTGGCACCGATGGTACCTTCGCCATCAGTGCCACCCTCGATGAAAAATAGGAAAGCGCGCTCATTACTTTCCTGCGTCCAAATATTGATGTGTTGCCTGGCAACCATCTGATATCCCCGATGTTCCCAGGGAGGTAATCGAGCAACTTGAGGCAGCTGGTCTGGTCAGAGGAGTATTGCATCCAACATGGCTAGCAAATCCTGTGGTGGTGCGCAAGGCTAATGGAAAATGGAGGCTGTGCGTAGATTTTGCTGATCTGAACAAGGCCTACCCGAAGGACCCATTTCCCTTGCCGCGCATCGATCATATTGTGGATTCCACCTCCGGGTGCGACTTGCTTTATTTTCTGGATGCCTACTCTGGATACCACCAGATCTTTATGTCCAAGGAAGATGAAGAGAAGACCGCGTTCATCGCCCCATGTGGCACATACTACTTCGCACGGATGCCCTTTGGGTTGAAGAGCGCCTGATCCACTTTTGCGAGGGCAGTCCAGATTGGTTTTGAGTCATAGATGCACATGAATATTAAAGCTTACATGGATGATATTGTGGTCAAGACTGAGGACAGATCAACCCTCATTCAGGATTTAGGAGACATTTGCTAATCTACGCAAGATCAACTTGAAGTTGAACCCAGAGAAAGCTACCAACAATACTACAGATTATGAAGGGCTCCTTGTCGGGCTCGTGATTGCTACAGAACTGGGGATCAAGAAGTTGATCATCCGCGGAGACTCACATCTTGTGGTGAGACAAGTCAACAAGGATTACCAAAGTCCAACGGCCAGACCAAGATCGCTTATGAAACCCCACTTTTCTCACCATTTGATCCATATTCGCAATATTCAGATTACTTTATCATATTCTTGCTTATTCTTCGATTGCTTGCAGGGATAAACCTTTGTGGTCAGGTTGATCGTGCTCCAGCGTGGTCAATAAACTCTCGGAGTTGGTTTAGCGATTGCTAAGGCATAACATCATGCGTGTTTGTAGTCAGATTGCCAAAGTCGTCTCCACCAAATCGATAGTTATCATCTCATCAAAAGATCGGGACACCCCGCCACTATCATTATGGAAGTGTGTTTGGAGAGGTCATGACTTTATTTAATGATGATTCCACTATCTTGGAAGAGGTTTCAATTGATTAGGACAACAAAATTGCTATCTATGATGATTATGGTGATGACATGTATGCTATAAAGAATAATGATAACCATGAAACTTGTCATCATGATTTTAATGTTCAATTTGATTATGTCAATCAAGTATCTCATGATAGTTATTTTGTTGAGTTTGTTTCCACTACTATTCATGAGAAGAAAATTGCTTATGTGGAGAGTAGTAAAATTTCTATGCCTATGAATCATGAAAAGAATGCTTTATGTGATAGCTATGTTGTTTAATTCATTCATGATTCTACTGAAAATTATTATGAGAGAGAGGAACATATGCTTTTACATATCTCAATAATATCAAGTTTCCTCTCTATGTGTTGAAAGTTTTGAAGTTATGCTTGTTTTACCTTCCTATGCTAATTGATTATTGTTCCCATGAATTGTTTGCTCAGAAAATCCTTATGCGTAGGAAGTGGGTTAGACTTAAATGTGCTAGTCATGTTCTTCATGATGCTCCTGTTATGTTTCAACTCCTTACTTTTATGTGAGCATCATTGAAATCATCATGCCTAGCTAAAAAGGCATTAAAGAAAAGCGCTTGTTGGGAGACAACCCAATATTTATACCTAATGTTTTTGTGTGTTCACAAGATTAAGCTACTGTAGTAATCATGTTTTATAGCTTTTGTTTCAATAAAGTGCCAAGTAAAGCCTTTGGGATAGTGTGGCTGATAGTTGACTTGATTCTGTGCAAAAACAGAAACTTTTGTGTGCTGTAATAGAATTGTTTAAATTCACTGGAACGCGATAAATTCTGAATTTTTTACAAATGATTTATATGCAAGTGGCCTACGATGTCTTGATTTTTTAGAAGTTTTGGAGTTACATAAGTATGATTATTGTTCACATAATTACAGTCTGTTCTATTTTTGATAGATTCGATTTTTCAATCCATAGTTCACTTGTTTTAGTGTTTTTATAGCTTATATTAAGTGATATAAATTGTGGAAAGGACAAGGCACAATAGGCATTGTGTAATAAAAATTATGAATCGTCTTTGACAGTACCAAAGTGAATGATTTGCTCTTTATCATACTAACCTATCTCACGAAGTTCCGTTAAGTTTTGGGTGATTGAAGTCTTCAAGTTTGGGTGAGATATTGATATGAGGTGAATAAGGAGTGGCACGACCCTAAGCTTAGGGATGCACAAGGTGCCCCAAGGGAATATTCAAGGAATACCCAAGCAATAAAGCTTGGTGATGCCCCGGAAGGCATCCCCTCTTGCGTCTTCAACATTATCGGTAACCTTACTTGGAGCTATATTTTTATTTGTCACATGATATGAGTTTTTCTTGGAGCATCATTTTATTTTATTTTGATTGCTTGTTGTTATTTAGATTAGTGTTTTATATCTTTTATTTCAATGAAAATTTCAAGTATAGAGTTTACCATTCTTATTTTGCAAGTCCGTATATTGTTGTTTGAAAACAGAAAGTTTTCTATCATTGTCCGAATTCTCCTGGATAGTAAGAACATGATAAAATCTTGAAATTTTTACACAATATGCCATGATAAATTTTCTATAGCGTGGAAGTTTTTTAGAATTTTTTGAGTTAAAGAAGTTTGAATCTTCTAGCATCCTTTACAGAATGTTCTGTTTACACAGATTGCTGTTATGTTTGCTTGTTTAACGATTCTATTTGAGGATAGGAGTATTAAATATGCAGAGGCATTTAGTATGCAATGTTAAATTGTAATTTTAGTGATTTACTACAATATGTAATCGTAAGGTTTTTCATTTATTTAAACTAGCTTATCTCATGAGTTCTTGTTGAGTTTTGTCTGGATGAGTCTTTTTAGATTAAGGGAAACCGTGATATGTGTAGCGACCCGACCTCAGATGGTCAGGTCTCCGTGCTTTAGTGTCATCCCTGGATCGGTAATGCTGACACACATAGTACTCGAAGGATTTATAACAGAGCAGCAATCACACACTTATTACATCGAATGTCTCAAGAGAGAACTTACTACAATAATATGGCTTAAGGCCATCTAATACGATAACAGTGGAAGTCTTGGAAGGTAAAGTGAGTCCATCAACTCCAACGGCATAGCTGAGCTGCACGGCAACAACCTAACGAACCTTACTCCTCGTCTGAAAAGTCTGCAACATAATACATTGCAGCCCGAAAACGGGTCAGCACATGGAATATGCTGGCAACATAACACAGTAGAGCAAGAACAGAATAATGCTATCAGTATATGCATATATGGCTGGTGGAAACCTCTATGGTTTATAGTTTTTGCGAAAAGCCAATTTTTCCCTACAACAAAGGAATATATTTTAATTTTACTATCAAGGTAGTTGAAACATAATTGAGAAGGTTCCTCCAACTCAATCCCAATTAAAGTGATTAACAACCCAACAATATTAATTAAACATGATGAGATACATGTGATAACCCAAGTACTAGATACTCAAGAATTGTCCATAACTGGGGACACGGCTAACCATAATTAGATTGTACACTCTGCAGAGGTTTGCGCACTTTTCCCCACAAGACTCGATCTCCTCCATGGATTTCTCGCACTACAGGGTGTTTGAGAAACGGATGACCGAGACACAGTCTTTCAGAAACATTAACTCTCTACTCCGGACAGACCATACCAAACCTACATCCCACTACCTGCTGATCTACCTCTTCAAGAGCTCACGTAACTTACTCAACTATGCTAGAGCCCATAATAGCTGGTGGCTGCACACGGAACTTTCTAGCATGAATCATCTCAGTTCCCTTTGGGCCTGGGTGGCGGTTCATAGGAAGATGACACGGGTACTCCAGGATTTCCAAAAATACAGGCAACACCGGGTACTCCAGGTGCCTCAATCCACCCAGTTGTTTGATTAAGTTGCCACCTTAAGTTGAACTGTTAATTTAACAATCTCACATCTGTCATGGATTTCACTTAAACCCAACCCACGTCTACGAGCATAGCATAGCAGTATAAGCAATTCGTATAAGTAACTCCCAAGGGTTTGAATGTAAGAGGGCAATAGGTTCTACCTCATCAACTACTTCCAACCCACAAGTTAATGACATCCTAATCATGCAATGTTTGAGGATTGGAACTAATGCATAATAACTGGGTGATAAAGGGGTATGATCAAAGTGTTACTTGCCTTGCTGACGATCTGCGAAACCTAGGGACTCATAGTAGCACGCTTCGCACTCCGGGTGTTCTATTTCAAGCAAACAATAGCATACATAAGTAACAAGCAACGATGCACAAGCAAAACTCAAATAAAAGAGGTTGACCAGAAAGTTCAAATTAAGAACTCTGGTTCGCAAAAAGAATCAAATCAAATGGAGCAACGAAACTCAAACGGCGAAAGAAAGAAGTTTCGTTTACTAATCTGAAACTAGGTCAAATTTTATAGTAGAGAAAACTTGTTTGAGTTGGTTAAAAGGAAAGAGGGTTTCGAGATGAAACTCTAGGCGCTTGAATCGCCTGATTCCGACTAACGAGCGAAAAGATAAACGGAAACTAAGATCGGATCAGAAATCACGATCAGAGAAAATCGCGGAATAAATCTGATAAAAGAAAATTGAGGAATAGACTAACGAACGAGCGTTCGTTAGCTATATCTAACGGGCGAAGAACTGTTCGTTAAAACGAACGTTCGGACGAACGTCCGCTAACTAGAAGAACCGAGAAAAACCGGCGAACCGAAAAAAACGGATCTAGGGTTTCTAAAAAAACTGGCGGCGGAGTCCGGCGGCTACCTCCGGTGAGGCGAGGTGGCGGGGCGGCGGCTTGCAGGGCGGCGGTGGCGTTGGGCGGCGGCGGCAAGCGGCGGTGGCGGCAGCTTAGCGCGGCGGCAGCGGCTAGCCTGGTCGGCGGGTGCTAGCGCGGGCGGCGGGGTTGGTGCGGGGCGACGATGGCTGTGGCAGTGGGGGGCTCGGGCGGCGCATATATAAAGGGGGCGGGCGGCTTGGAGGAGGGGCCAAGGCGGCGGCGGTGGAGTCCGGCTCGGACTCCTCGTCCGAGTCGGCGGCGGCGGCGCGCGCGCGGGGAAGGCGGCGGCGGCGGCCTGGCTCGGTTGGGCCTTAGGCCCAGTCGGGCGCGGGAACTTTTTTTTATAAATAATTTCCCCGACCGAAATAAAATCCTAGAAAAATAAATAAAAATCTAAAAATGCCAAAATAAATTTTCACCGTCTAAATAAAATATTTAGAACGGGATGAACATTTTCTTGGCCCTAAAATGCAATTTTGAAAACGTGAATTGTTTCTAATGCAAACAAAATTTCAATAAAATCCAAATAAAACAAATATTTGATTTTAATATTTTTCCTCCAACATTTCATTTATTTTGGAGAAGTCATATCATCTCCTCTCTTGTATTTTGATATGAAATATTTTCGGAGAGAAAAATAATTAAAACCAAAATCCTCATTTCAAAATTTGATAAAAGAATCAAATATGAAAACCGGGAAATCCCCAACTCTCTCCGAGGGTCCTTGAGTTGCTTAGGATTTTGAGGATTACGGAACGGAAAAGCAATAAAACATGATATGCAATGATGATCTAATGTATAACATTCCAAATTGAAAATTTGGGATGTTACAAACCTACCCCCCTTAAGATGAATCTCGCCCTCGAGATTTGGGCTGGCTAGAAAATAGGTGCGGGTGGTCTTTGCGGAGTTCATCCTCTCGTTCCTAGGTGGCTTCATCCTCGGTATGGTGGCTCCACTGAACTTTGCAAAACTTGATAACCTTACTACGGGTGACTCTGCTGGCAAACTTAAGAATCTTAACTAGTTTCTCCTCATAAGTCAAACCACTGTCCAACTGAATCGCCTCCAGGGGTACTGTATCTCTTAGCGGTATATCTGCCATCTCAGCATGACACTTCTTCAGCTGTGAAACGTGAAACACGTCATGAACTCCTGGCAATCCCTCGGGTAACTACAACTTGTAGGCAACTTCTCCCATCCGTTCCAAAATACGATACGGTCCTACAAATCTCGGGGCTAACTTTCCCTTAACTCCAAAATGTTTCACTCCTCGCAAGGGTTATACTCGCAGATATGCTCGGTCTCCAATTTCATAGGTTACCTCCTTGCGTTTTGAGTCAGCATAACTCTTCTGCCTGGACTGAGCAACCTTCAGTCTGTCACGAATCAATTTAACCTTCTCCTCAGACTCCTTGATCAAGTCTGGTCCAAACAACTGTCGGTCTCCTACCTCGTCCCACATCAACGGTGTTCTGCACCTTCGTCCATACAGGGCTTCAAATGGTGCCATCTTCAAACTGGCTTGATAGCTATTGTTGTATGAAAACGCTACGTATGGCAAATTTTCATCCCAACTAGATCCATAATCTAGCGCACAGGCTCTCAACATGTCCTCCAAAATTTGGTTGACTCTCTCTATTTGTCCATCCGTCTGCGGGTGAAATGCTGTACTAAACTCCAATCTCGTTCCCAGGGTCTGGTGCAACTGGTGCCAAAACTTTGAGGTAAACTGTGTTCCTCGATCTGATACGATGGTCCTCGGAACTCCATGCAGACATACGATCCTGGACATATATATCTTGGCCAACTTTGCACTTGTATAGGTGGTTTTCACTTGGATGAAGTGAGCTACTTTGGTCAAGCGATCAACTACTACCCATATGGAATCATATCCTGCGTTGGTCCTGGGCAATTTGGTGATAAAGTCCATGCCCAGTTTATCCCACTTCCATTCGGGTATCGGCACAGGATGTAATAGTCCTGCTGGCTTCTGATGCTCTGCCTTCACGCGCTGACATACATCACATATGGCTACATACTCGGCAATACCCTTCTTCATACCGGTCCACCAGAAATGTTCCTTCAAATCAAATACATCTTGGTGTTTCCAGGGTGTATCGAGTATGGTGAGTCATGGGCCTCTTGAAGTATCAACTTCCTGATCTCCTGGTTATTGGGCACATAGATTCGGTCCTCAAACCATAAGGTATCATGCTCATCCTCACGAAAACCTTTGGCCTTTCCTTTGCCCATCTTCTCCTTTATCTCGGCAATCTCCTTGTCCTCCTTCTGAGCTTCCCGAATCTTGCCCAGCAATGTTGACTGGACCTGCATTGTTGCAACGGATCCTCTAGGAACAATCTCCAATCGAAGTTAGTTCCATGATATTCTCTGCTAACTCCTTCGGCAGTCCCTTACCTTCAAGGATATTAGCATAACTCTTCCGGCTCAAAGCGTCTGCTACGACAATGGCCTTTCCTGGATGATAGTGTAGCTTCATGTCATAATCCTTTATAAGTTCCAACCATCTCCTCTGTCGAAGGTTCAGTTCCTTCTGGGTGAAAATGTACTTCAAACTCTTATGGTCCGTGTACACATCACAACGGTTTCTAATAAGGTAATGTCTCTAGGTCTTCAATGTATGTACTACAGCTGCTAACTCCAAATCATGCGTGGCATAGTTCAACTCATGAGGTTTTAGTTGTCGTGAGGCATACGAAACAACTCTCCCGTCCTGCATAAGCACACCTCCAAGTCCTAAGCGTGAGGCAACGCAGTACACTTGGAACTCCTTATGTATATCTGGCAGTGTTAGCACTGGCGCTGTAGTCAAACGTTTCTTCAATTCCTGGAAACTTGCCTCGCAATTTTCTGTTCATTTAAACTTAGTATCCTTCTTCAACAGTTCAGTCATTGGCTTTGCAATCTTGGAAAAATTCTCGATGAATCTCTAATAGTATCCTGCGAGTCCAAGAAAACTGCGGATCTCGCTAACTGAAGTGGGTGCCAACCATTCAGTGACTGACTGAATTTTGCTGGGGTCTACTGCTATACCTTCTCCCGATATAACATGTCCAAGGAACCCGACTTCCTTCAACCAAAATTCGCATTTGCTAAACTTAGCATACAACTGGTGTTCCCTGAGTTTCTCGAGAACTACGCGCAAATGCTCCTTGTGCTCCTCCTCGTTCTTCGAGTATACCATAATATCATCAATAAACACCACAACAAACTTGTCCAAATACTCCATGAACACCTTGTTCATCATGCTCATGAAATAGGCAAGGGCGTTAGTCAGTCCAAATGACATGACTGTGTACTCGTATAATCCATATCGTGTTGTGAACGCTGTCTTCGGTATGTCCTTCTCTCGTATCTTCAACTGATGATACCCGGATCGCAAATCGATCTTCGAAAACACTTTAGCTCCTTGCAACTGATCAAACAGATCGTTGATCATCGACGGTGGGTTCTTGTTCTTAATTGTCACTTCATTTAATGCTCGATAATCAACAACCATCCTCAGGGATTTATCCTTCTTCTCAACCAAAAGTACTGGGGCTCCCCAAGGTGATGAACTTCTTCGGATGTATCCTTTCTCCAATAACTCCTTGATCTGTTTCTTAATTTCTTCGAGATCATTTGCGGGCATCCGATAGGGTCTCTTAGATATTGGTCTTGTACCTGGCAATAGCTCTATCAAAAACTCAATGTCTCTATCCGGTGGCATGCGTGGTAATTCCTCTGGAAAAACATCCGGGTAATCCTTCACTACAGACACTTCCTCCTGAACAACTCCCGTAAGGGCATTCACTTGACTCCTCCTAGGCACATGCCTAGATACATACTTAATCCTTTTCCTTTCTGGGGTGGTGAGATAAATCGACTTACTAGCACAGTCAATGCTTCCTCCAAACTTTGACATCCAATCCATGCCCAATATCACATCCAGTCCTTGTGACTCCAAGATAATTAGGTCGGACGGAAAAATATGTGTACCAATGGTTAAGGGTATCTGGTCACACGATCGGCTGGCCATATACTCTGCTCCGGGTGAACTTACTAACAGAGGGGCCCTAAGGGTTTGGGTTGGTAGTTTAAACTTATCCACGACTCCCCTTGATATGTATGAATGCGATGCACCAGTATCGAAAAGAACAAGAGCGGTAAATGACTTAACCAAAAACTTACCTATTACCGCGTCCGGCTGCTCTTCAACCTCCTCCATGTTAACGTGGTTCAATTATCCTTTGTTGAATGGATTTGGCTTCTTCCCAGCGCTCCATTTCCATTTCTATTCTTTCCTTCAGGGCACTTCATGGCGTAGTGTCCAGTCTTCCCGCACTTGAAACAAGTAACATGACTTAAGTCCCTTTTGGCGGGTGTGGCTGGGTTGGGGCCGTTATGATTATTGTTGGTTCCGTTCCCATTCCCATTCTTAGAACCATTGTGGTTATGCGATCCTCCTCCTGTGTGGTTGTGACCTCCATGGTTATGAACAAGTCCTCCCGAGTTCGGGGTTAGGCGAGGTTTCTGCTAAGCTCCTGAGTTATACTTCCCCTATCCATACTTCCTCTTGCGGCTCTCAATCTGCTGCTGCTTCCCTTCAATCATAAGAGCCTTATCTACCAACTCATGGTAGTTGTTGAAGGTTGCTACCATCAATTGCATACTCATCTCATCATTCAGCCCTTCCATAAACTTCTCCTGCTTCGCGGCATCTGTGGCCACATCATCAGGGGTGTAGCGAGATAACTTGCTAAACTCGTCCATGTACTGAGCCATAGTACGGTTCCCCTAGCGTAAGTTGCGGAACTCCCGCTTCTTCATTTGCATAGCTCCAGTGGAGAAATGGGCTGTGCGGAAAGCTTGCTGAAACTGGTCCCAAGTGACATTGGCTATAGGAAAAGTGGCTGTGTAATTCTCCCACCATGAGGCTACTGGTCCATCCAATTAATGTGCGGCAAAGCGCACTCTCTTAGCATCTGTGCAAGCTGCGATGGTCAACTCCCTTCCGACACGGCGTAGCCGATCGTCCGCAACTATGGGCTCGGTGCTACTGGAAAACACCGGCGGCTGTAACCTTAGAAAACGGGCTAGGTTGTCCACGGGCGGCGGGTTGTTGTTGTTGTTGTTGCCCTGATTCTGAACTAGCAATTGCATCAACATATTCTGTTGTTGGATCAACTGGCTGAGCTCCGGTGGGAAGGCAAAACCGGTGTCACGTCTCGGAGGCATATGAGGGTTTAGATGGAAGAGATTAGAATAGAGAAGGGGTCTATGAGAAAACACTACCCATATGCACATGAGACAAACACAATCATTTCACTCAATCAATCAAGCAAGGGAATACAAACGATCTAGAACTATCGCACAAGTGCTCAACTACTACTAAATACATGGGGGAATACTAGTGATATATGGTAGTCATCTAGAAATTTTGATCGATGGAAGACTCCATGATGTCTGCTCCAGCTTCGTCTTCATAGTCATCATCACTAGGATCGGAATCGGTGTCGTCGATGATGATGTAGTTGTCCGGGCAAGTGGGATCTTCGTCTTCGTCTCCTGGTGCTGGTCCTTCCATGAATACTCCGATTTTCTTGACTACGTCGTCATTCTTCTCCAGTAGTGTCTTGATTTCCTCCTCATATCCATCGCATACAAACTTGAGTTCTTCCTCCGGCTCGATGATTCTAGTCTTTGCCTTCTTTAAGTCCATCATGTCCGCGCACATCTGGTTTTCCTGACGTCGGATGTGCTGGTTTAACTCCTGGATGAAAGCTGCAATGGATCTATCCTTCTTGGTGCTGATTACTTCCCATTGCTCGTCTCGGCGCCCACATATTTGGTTAATAGTGTCCTTAAGCTCCCTGTTGTAAACTTCTCCAATGCGTCCAATGGTAATGTGGGCTGCCATGCTCTTGCCTAGACTCTAGGTGGGTGCTTCGAAAGAAAACTCTATGGGTTTAGAAGTTGGCGAGAATGTCCTTCCTGGAACTTGTACTTGAATCATCCAGCGCTCCTCTTCAGGTAAAGTGGCGTTGTACGTCCCGGTGAAGCTTGGTATTCCAATGTTTATGTACCTAGTGACTTCCTTCAAGTGGCGTCCAAAAGGTGTGTCTTCATCCGGTTGTGCAAACTTGTTCTTCATCTCCATCATCCTAAAGAGTAGAAAATGGAGAGGAGTCAGAAATGAGAAGAGAAGTGTGACCTAGGGTTTATCTTAGTGGTCGTGTCCTACACTCAGCATGTGCTCTGATACCATCTTGTAGCGACCCGACCTCAGATGGTCAAGTCTCTGTGCTTCAGTGTCATCCCTGGATCGGTAATGCTGACACACACAGTACTCGAAGGATTTATAACAGAGTAGCAATCACACACTTATTACATCGAATGTCTCAAGATAGAACTTATTACAATAATATGGCTTAAGGCCATCTAGACGATAACAGCGGAAGGCTTGGAAGATAAAGTGAGTCCATCAACTCCAACGGCATATCTGAGCTGCACGGCAACGACCTAACGAACCTTACTCCTCGTCTGAAAAGTCTGCAACATAATATGTTGCATCCCGAAACCGGGTCAGCACATGGAATATGCTGGAAACATAACACAGTAGAGCAAGAACATAATAATGCTATCACTATATGCATATATGGCTGGTGGAAAGCTCTATGGTTTATAGTTTTTGCGAAAAGCCAATTTTTCCCTACAACAAAGGAATAGATTTTAATTTTACTATCATGGTAGTTGAAACATCATTGAGAAGGTTCCTCCAACTCAATCCCAATTAAAGTGATTAACAACCCAACAATATTAATTAAACATGATGAGATACGTGTGATAACCCAAGTACTAGATACTCAAGAATTGTCCATAACCGGGGACACGGCTAACCATGATTAGATTGTACACTCTACATAGGTTTGCGCACTTTTCCCCACAAGACTCGGTCTCCTCCGTGGATTTCTCGCACTACAGGGTGTTTGAGAAACGGATGACCGAGACACAGTCTTTCAAAAACATTAACTCTCTACTCCGGACAGACCATACCAAACCTACATCCCACTACCTGCTGATCTGCCTCTTCAAGAGCTTCACGTAACTTACTCAACTAGGCTAGAGCCCATAATAGCTTGTGGCTGCACACGGAAGTTTCTAGCATGAATCATCTCAGTTCCCTTTGATCCTGGGTGGCGGTCCATAGGAAGATCACACGGGTACTCCGGGATTTCCAAAAATACAGGCAACACTCGATACTCCAGGTGCCTCAATCCACCCAGTTGTTTGATTAAGTTGCCACCTTAAGTTGAACCGTTAATTTAACAATCTCAAATCTGTCATGGATTTCACTCAAACCCAAACCACGTCTACGAGCATAGCATAGCAGTATAAGCAATTCGTATAAGTAACTCCCAAGGGTTTGAATGTAACAGGGCAATAGGTTCTACCTCATCAACTACTTCCAACCCACAAGTTAATGACATCCTAATCATGCAATGTTTGAGGATTGGAACTAATGCATAATAACTGGGTGATAAAGGGGTATGATCAAAGTGTTACTTGCCTTGCTGACGATCTGCGAAACCTAGGGACTCGTAGTAGCACGCTTCGCACTCCGGGTGTTCTATCTCAAGCAAACAATAGCATACATAAGTAACATGCAACGATGCACAAGCAAAACTCAAATAAAAGAGGTTGACCAGAAAGTTCAAATTAAGAACTCCGGTTCGCAAAAAGAATCAAATCAAACGGAGCAACGAAACTCAAACGGCGAAAGAAAGAAGCTTTGTTTACTAATCTGAAACTAGGTCAAATTTTATAGTAGAGAAAACTTGTTTGAGTTGGTTAAACGGAAAGAGGGTTTTGAGATGAAACTCTAGGTGCTTGAATCGCCTGATTCCGACTAACGAGCGAAAAGATTTCATTCCGTTCTATATTCCTTTTCTGCGAAACACTCAAATAGGCAAAAACAGCAATTTGCACTGGGCCTTTGGTTAGTAGGTTAGTCCCAAAAATAATATAAAAGGTATATTAAACCCATTAAACATCCAAAACAGATAATATAATAGCATGGAACAATCCAAAATTATAGATACGTTTGAGACTTATCAATCCGCTCCATCTCCACCTGACCAAGGAGCTCCGTGGTCTCGCTCTCCAATCGAATAGCAGTGCCACTGAGGACGCCCCAGAGATCACGGATTTTGGCATCCTTGACGGCGAGGTTGGTGTGCATCTGCTCGCACTCGTAGCCGTTGACCTCATGAGACATGGTGGAGGAAGGTGGGAGGTGACGGCGACGGCGACGAAGAAGGGCTCATGGGCTGAAAGGCTCGAGGGTTTGGGCGGTTGCAAGATAATGGAGGCAAGAGGAAGAGGATGGATAAGGAGGGGCCGAGTCCAATCCCCAGCCTTTTATAGACTAGAGATCGAGGTGAGGTGTCCTCCCCAATCGACGCCAAGCAATCAAGGAGAGCGATGACCGCTTGGGTTTCGTGATGTGAACTCAAGTGCTTGCTGGATGTGCTAAATCGAGAAGTGGCGCTTTAATGGCGTGAAGCTTAATTGCTCCTGTGCCAGCATAAACTCTGAGGAAAATTGAAGGTGGATTGACAACTCGCAGGACATCACATGTTCAAACCAGTGGCGACAAGGGTCAAAAGATTTGATTACTGCCCCTAACGGGATTCTCACACCACGTGTCAGAGTCATCAAGTACCGAATTGACCAATTAGCCAGTGGGTGGCGCAAGTGGGTTGAACCGAGCCCTTCGCCAGGAAAACAGCGCATAGGACATAGGGGCTGGCTCCTCACTTGTGCTGAAACTCACCCACTACTCATTGATTGGACTTAACATGAAAATGACCAGCGACCGTGGCACGCGCGTTTGCATACGTCCTTGCCCTGACAAACGTGAAGGACACTCATCGGGCCTAGGACCATGGGCCACTGTCGGTGTCGTGAACGCTTGCTCCATGAGGTCAAACTATGCACACGCCACAAGAAGAACTCTCCTTGGCCAGACCCATCAAAATCTCAAGACCAAGGAACGAAACCTTTGACAATGGTTGTGTTTCCTTACCCAAGAAGGCACCATGGTTCGACTGCCTCTTGCATGATGCATCGAACCTACCTCTGCAGGGCCGATGTGCACATTACGCTCATGCAACCTGGGAGGTGAAGATGTGTCTGCCACCAAGGGTGATTCATCATTTCACCTGCTGTGAGCGTGATACCTGAAGTGATGCATGGCGCCACCATGCTAAAATATCACCATGGGCGATGATGACATGACCGGTGTTCGTTCCCGAAAGATAGAAGACGATGACTGATGACCCACAAGTATAGGGGATCAATTGTAGCTCTTTTCGATAAGTAAGAGTGTCGAACCCAACGAGGAGCAGAAGGAAATGACAAGTGGTTTTTAGTAAGGTATTTTCTGCAAGTGCTGAAATTGTAAGTAGCGACTAGTTTGATAGCAAGATAATTTGAAACGAGCAAGTATCGATAATAGCAACAAAAGTGCATCAAGGTAGCCTAATCCCTTTGAGGCAAAGGACAGGCCGAAACGGTCTCTTATGATAAGCAAAGCGTTCTTGAGGGTACACGGGAATTTCATCTAGTCACTTTCATCATGTTGGTTTGATTTGTGTGCACTACTTTGATAATTTGATATGTGGGTGGCCGGGTGCATAGGTGTTGTTCTTACTTGAACAAACCTCCTACTTATGATTAACCCTCCCGCAAGCATCAACAACTACGAGAAAAGTATTAAGAATAAATTCTAACCATAGCATTAAACTTTTGGTCCATGTCGTGGTTCTAACTCTGACAGTGATGTAGGGGGGTGAGTATGGAGAGGCTAGATCCTAGCTATTGGGAAGTTGTTACACGCGAGGTTTACGAGTTCAGGCCCTTCTTGGAGGAAGTAATAGCCCTACGTCTCGGAGCCCGGAGGCGGTCGACTGGATTATGCGTGTATAGATTACAGGGGTGCGAACCCTTCCTACTGAGGAGGGGGGTGGCTTATATAGAGTTCGCCGAGCCCCTCCTGCCCTCAGTAATGCAGGGTTTTAAAGTACATTTACGATGGGGCGTTACTGGTAACGCCTCTAATAAAGTGCTGTAATGACCACGAAGACTACTTAACAGCTGACCGTTTGCCTACGGAGTGACTGTAGATCTCCTGGCAGTCGAGTGAATAGCTTCATGGTCGAGTGGTAGCTTCTTGGTCGAGTGTCTTGAACCCGTCGAGTGGTACCTTCAAGTCGATTGATGGGTGATTTATTCTAGGGATGTCCTTGGGTAGGACTCTTTGGGACGGGTCTGTGCTCCTACCCCAGGTACATAGCTTCATCATTAGCCCCCGAATGGATCGAGGTTAGAGTGGGGGAAGAGTTGGGGATCCTTTCCGACCGGTTCTTCGAGGTTGTAAGAGTGCCTCGCTTAGGGTCAGTTGTCGTGGACGACGTCACCAACCTCTTTCAGTCGCCTTGATCCATTCCAGGCCCTTCGTCGAGTGAATATCCTTGCTTGCGACATGCCGAGTGTTGGTACGAGCGGGATACTCTGTTTTTGGCAAGCGGTTCTGCGGCCCGCGGATCTCACGGGATTTGGATTTTGGGAAGCGCGCGGGACGGGAGTAGCCGCAGTAATCGGAAGTGAAAAAGCGGAAACTCCTCGATCCTCGCGTCGCCTTTTTCGCCACGTACTGCGCGCGCGTCTGTTGCGGGATTTGACTGGGCTGCCTGGGCTACCGGTCAGTCACTCGGGAGCAGCCCCTTATAAGTTGCCGGCTCGGGATTTCCAAGCCGCGCGCTTCTCTTCTGCTTCCTTCTTTCTTTCTTCCTCTCTCCCTTCGCCAGCTCTCCTGCGACCCTCGGCCGTACCCTAGCGCCGTTAGCTCGGGCGAGACCTCGCCGGCGACGATGGTGAAGGGCAAGACCACTGCTTTGGAGCGCGCGAAGAAGGCGGCGGCGGCGAGGAAAGGAAAGAAGTCTTCGCGAGGTGGATCTTCCTCCCGGACCACCCTGCCCAAGGGTTGGATTCAGGGCGATTGGATGCCCTCGGTGCTCCGGCAGGAAGATCTCAACGACATGGTCGAGGGAGGAGCCATTCCCCACGAGGCCGCGCGTCTCCCAGGGAGGGAGATTGAGCCGCAACCCCGCGACGGTGAGTGCGTGCTCCTCGCCACCCACATCGACCGAGGGTTTTCTCTGCCTTCCCATCCATTCTTCTAGAGCTTCTTGAATTTCTTCGGAGCGCAGCTCCATCACTTTACCCCCAATTCCATAGTCTACCTTGCCGCGTTCATTTCCATGTGCGAGGCCTTCCTGGGTTGCCGTCCGCATTGGGGGCTTTTGAAGCATATCTTTACTTGCCGCTCCCAGTCGGTGAAGAAGGCCAAGTCGAGTGACGAGAAGACGCAAGTCATCCAGTTGTGCGGGGGTCTGGCGATCCAGACGAGGGGGAAGAGCTGTTTCCCCTCTATCACCTTCCCGGAGTCGGTCCGCGGCTGGCAGTCGACCTGGTTCTACTGCCAGGACCAGGCGACCCCCGGGCAGTCGACCGGTCTTCCTCCTTTTTCACTCGACCGAGCCGAGAAGCCTATCTCTCTGAAGGTCACGCCGGAGGAAAGTGCCCAAGTCAAGGTATTGGCGGGTCGAGTGGTTGAACTTGTCCGTGAGGGGGTGACTGGGATGGACCTGTTAGAGGTCTTTCTCCAGAGGCGCATCCAACCGCTCCAGGCGCGAGACCATCCGATGTGGCTGTATTCTGGCCTTGACGACACCACTTGGATCCACCCAGAGGAGGTCACCAATGAGATGCTGGAGGGGTGGCTGTCAAGCATCACGGGGAACAAAGACAACCCCCGAGGAGCCAGAAGGGTGATTCCACTCGACAACTCATATGAAATGGATCAGGTATGTCTTTGTGTCGGATATCTGGCCTTCTGTATTAGTCTTCTTTGTGTAAGTCGACTGACTTTCATCCTGTCCGTTGTCCTCCAGGCTACCACTGAGATGTACTCAACGCCCAACGGGGCACAAGGGCCGACCGAGGAAGGTGAGGGGAGCGGAGGCGAGAGCGGGGACGACCAGGTCGAGTGGGAGTCCGACGGTGAGGGAGAGGAGGGCGACGACATCTTCTCCAGTGAGGAGGAGGAGGAGGCTGAACCCTCCTGCCCAGAGGGATGGTCCAAGCTCGCCCACGATCCAGCGCAGGAACGTGGCAAGGCGGCCGCTCCTGTTGGGCAGTCGTCGAAACGCCCTCGGACTTCTTCTCCTCCGCCGACCGGGAAGGCTCCCAAGCACCCACGAACGGCGCCATCTAAGCCGCCCAAGGCCTTGCCGAAAATGAAGATAGCTGTTCCCACCATTTCGGGGTAACAACAACACTTGCTTTCCTTTGTCGATTGTGGACGGATCCTTGGTCGATTCACTGGGCCAACTGACTAACTTTCGAGATTTGCAGTGGTGCAACTTCTGAGGTCTCCGCCAGGAACGACGACCAAGAGATGGAGGACGCTGTCACCTCCAACCCTGGTACGATCACTGTTGTCCTGCTTACGAGTCGACTGAAGCGTTGGTCGATTGAATGTTTTCCTTGCAGATCCTCCTCATGTTATCGACCTCCCGTACGACGACGACAACACACCATTGAGGGTGAAGAGGAAGAAGAAGGTGTTGGTTGGCAAGGCTCCGCAATCCACTCCCGCGCCTGAGGCTGCAGTTCGGGATGATGGCGAACCCACTCGGGCTTCCGTGACTTTCGCTGTTCCTTTGTCGAGTGTGCAGCCTTCAGCGTCGACTGCAGATCCGTCTTCGCTTTTTGCTGCGTACCCCGTCCCTGAGGACCAAGCGGCTGCTGCGAAGGAGGCTGTACGCCAGGCTGGAGTCATGATGGAGCAGGTAAAAGTGGCTCGGGAGGCTTGCCAGGCGGCTTACGACGCAAGCTCGGCTCTTCAGAGCAATGTCCAGGTCAGTCGACTTCAACACTTGGTCTGTTTTGGTATGTTCTTTGAAGAATCTCTTTTCCGAAGATCTTTAAGTTTGTACACCCACTGGGTGTTTTTTTTATGGACGAGTGGGGGCACGCTAAGTGCACCCACTGGGTGTAGTCCCCGAGACTACGGTCGACTGCTGGCGGTCGGCTGTAGTCTTTAAATTGAGTCGTAGTTGAGTTTCTTCGCTCTGTCTGATCGGGCCATGTCGAATGGAAGTCGACTGCGGGCAGTCGACGTCTTTCTCTCTTTTTTTACTGGGTGTAGGCTTATTGTCTCTCAGCTGCTCGGAAGCAATTTGTCTTTGACTCGACTTCAGGGGTCGGTCGGGTGGTATAGGAACCAGTGGGGGCACGCTAAGTGCACCCACTGGGTGTAGTCCCCGAGACTATGGTGGACTGCTGGCAGTCGACCGTAGTCTTAGTATTTATTGTCTTTTTTGCTCTTCTTCTTTTTTTACTGAGATTGCAACTCCTCCCCTTCGACTTCAGAAGTCTTGTGATCTTGGAACCCGCTTGGCTGACCTGGAGAAGCAGCAAATTCAAATGAACCTCGATCTGGAGCTGGCCAGGACGGAGCTGCAGAAGGTCAGAGACGGCGCCGCAGGTAAGACGCCTTTGTCGACTGGTTAGTTTTCAGGCTTGAGTATCTCTTCACTTTCTCCGACTCAATCATCATTTTTGCAGAAAAACTGAAAGAAGCTCTGGCGAAGAAGGATCAGGACTTGGCTGCTACCCGTAAGGAGGCTGATGACAAGACTGCCCTGGCCGCGCAGAAGCTGGCTTCGGTCGACCAATTAGAAGGGGAGAACACCAAGTTGAAGACCGCTCTAAAGGAAGCCAACAGGGAGTGTTCGCGTTGGAAGAAGGAGCACCTCACCCTGAGCGAGAAGATGGAAAGCATCGCTCGCAGGAGAGACGACCTGGAGAGCTACTTGAGGAGCTTTGCCAAGAAGCTGTACATCAAGCTCGAAGGTGCACAATCAGTTCCGACTGGTTCTTTTTGTGTCGACTCAGTTTTATGAAATTTGACTCATCCTTGGGTCGTGCATGCAGAACTTTGCCAGAACTTCGAAGAGGAGACCGGGCGGATCGAAACAGGTTTGGATCCAATCAACTCTCCGGTGCAAGACGAAGCTGCCATGAACCTGCTCCGACTGGAATCCCGCGTTGACGGCGTCGTGGATTACTTGGCTCGACTAAAGGTCGCCATGACGCGGATCGACCCGACGCTTTGGCCAGAGTCCACGCTCCAGAACGATCTCGAGTCTCTGATGACTCGACTCAACGGAATCCCTGACCGAGTGCAAGAGTGGAAGAAGTCTTCAGCTCGGTGTGGTGCCGACGTGGCTCTGTCTCTGGTCCGCGTCCATTGCAAGGAGGTGCGGGAGGAGAAGCTGGCCACCATCCAAGTTGCCAACACGAGGAAGCACAACTTCCAGGACTTCATGGAGACATTTATTGCTGCTGCTACCCGCATCGCAGATGGGATCGACTTGGATGAATTTGTCGCCCCTGCCAGTCCTCCTCCTCCTGAGGAATGAAAAAACTTGCCTCAGGATGCCGAGTGTATTTTGTAATCCATTAAAATCTGCCTTAAATTTGTCTCGGGCTAAGCCCCGAGTGGGAGGTTTGCTCTCCACTCGGTAGGATTTTTCAAACTTAGGCGAGTGCTGACCGCAGCTAAGTCTCTTCGTAGAGAACTTAGGCGAGTGCTGGACTGCAGCTAAGCCCCCGGAGTGGGAGGTTTGCTCTCCACTCGGTAGGATTTTCAAACTTAGGCGAGTGCTGACCGCAGCTAAGTCTCTTCGTAGGAGAACTTAGGCGAGTGCTGCGACTGCAGCTAAGCCTCCGAGTGGGAGGTTTGTCTTCACTCGGTAGGATTTTTCAAACTTAGGCGAGTGCTGACCGCAGCTAAGTCCTTCGTAGGAGAACTTAGGCGAGTGCTGGACTGCAGCTAAGCCTCCGGGTGGGAGGTTTGCTCTCCACTCGGTAGGATTTTCAAACTTAGGCAAGTGCTGACCGCAGCTAAGTCTCTTCGTAGGAGAACTTAGGCGAGTGCTGGACTGCAGCTAAGCCTCCGAGTGGGAGGTTTGCTCTCCACTCGGTAGGATTTTCAAACTTAGGCAAGTGCTGACCGCAGCTAAGTCTCTTCGTAGGAGACTTAGGCGAGTGCTGGACTGCAGCTAAGCCCCCGAGTGGGAGGTTTGCTCTCCACTCGGTAGGATTTTTCAAACTTAGGCGAGTGCTGACGCAGCTAAGTCTCTTCGTAGGAGAACTTAGGCGAGTGCTGGACTGCAGCTAAGCCCCCGAGTGGGAGGTTTGCTCTCCACTCGGTAGGATTTTTCAAACTTAGGCGAGTGCTGACCGCAGCTAAGTCTCTTCGTAGGAGAACTTAGGCGAGTGCTGGACTGCAGCTAAGCCCCGAGTGGGAGGTTTGCTCTCCACTCGGTAGGATTTTTCAAACTTAGGCGAGTGCTGACTGCAGCTAAGTCTCTTCGTAGGAGAACTTAGGCGAGTGCTGGACTGCAGCTAAGCCCCCGAGTGGGAGGTTTGCTCTCCACTCGGTAGGATTTTTCAAACTTAGGCGAGTGCTGACTGCAGCTAAGTCTCTTCGTAGGAGAACTTAGGCGAGTGCTGGACTGCAGCTAAGCCCCCGAGTGGGAGGTTTGCTAAGTATAAAAGGGGCGGAGTAGTTCCGCATTCCAAGCTTGCGGCTCGTCAATCTGGCGATCAACATTGTAGAGGTGATACGCTCCGTTGTGGAGGACTCTGGTGATGATGAAGGGGCCTTCCCAAGTAGGAGCAAGCTTGTGTGGTTTCTGTTGATCCACTCGGAGGACCAAATCTCCTTCTTGGAAGGCTCGACTCTTCACATGCCGGCCATGGAATCGACGCAAGTCTTGCTGATAAATGGTCGATCTGATCATGGCCATCTCTCTTTCTTCTTCCAGGAGGTCTACTGCATCTTGCCGAGCCTGTTCTGCTTCATCTTCGGTGTAAAGCTCGACTCGGGGAGCGTTGTGAAGGAGATCACTTGGCAGAACGGCTTCGGCTCCATAAACAAGAAAGAATGGGGTTCTTCCAGTCGACCGGTTAGGGGTGGTCCTTAATCCCCACAGAACTGACGGAAGCTCGTCGACCCAGGCGCCTGCTGCGTGCTTGAGATCACGCATTAGCCGAGGCTTTAGTCCTTTGAGGATCAGACCATTTGCTCTTTCAGCTTGTCCATTCGACTGGGGATGGGCGACTGACGCATAGTCGACACGAGTGCCTTGAGAGGCGCAAAAGGCTCTGAACTGGTCTGAATCGATGTTTGACCCATTGTCAGTGATGATGCTGTGAGGGACTCCATATCTGAATGTTAGTCCTCTGACGAAACTAATAGCAGTGCCAGCATCGAGGTTCTTGATGGGTTTAGCTTCAATCCACTTGGTAAACTTGTCGACTTCCACAAGCACATGGGTGAAACCGCTCCTGCCTGTTCTTAGAGGACCGACCATGTCCAGTCCCCAGACAGCGAAGGGCCAGACGAGTGGAATGGTCTTCAGGGCTGATGCGGGCTTGTGGGACATGTTGGAGTAGAACTGACACCCCTCACACTTGTCAACTATCTCCTTTTCCATCTCATTTGCTCTTGGCCAGTAAAATCCCGCCCGGTATGCTTTGGCCACAATGGTTCAGGAGGACGCATGGTGACCGCAGGTCCCCGAATGGATCTCAACAAGGATCATCTGACCTACTTCCGGAGTTATGCACTTCTGACCGATTCCAGTCGTGCTTTCTCTGTACAACTGCCCCTTTATGACTGTGAAGGCCTTGGATCGGCGGACGATCTGTCGAGCCTCTTCCTCGTCCTTTGGGAGCTCTTTCCTTAGGATATACGCGATGTATGGTATCGTCCAGTCGGGAGTGATGGCCAAGACTTCCATGATCAGGTCGACCACAGCAGGAACTTCAACTTCAGTCGGATCTGTGGCACTTTTCGGTTGTGGGGCTTCTTCTGTGAAAGGATCCTCCTGGACTGACGGCGAGCGGATGTGCTCCAAGAACACATTGCTGGGAATGGCTTCTCTCTTGGAGCCTATCTTTGCCAGATCATCGGCTGCTTGATTTTTGAGTCGGGGGATGTGATGCAGCTCTAACCCCTCGAATTTCTTTTCTAGTTTTCTCACTGCGTTGCAATAACCGGTCATAGCCGGACTTCTGACGTCCCACTCCTTCATCACCTGATTAACCACCAAATCTGAGTCGCCGTAGACCATGAGGCGACGGACGCCGAGTGAAATGGCCATGCGCAACCCATACAGAAGTGCTTCATACTCTGCTTCATTGTTGGAGGAATCGAAGTGAATCTGGAGGACGTATCTGAGCTTTTCTCCTCGGGGGGAGACTAGAACTACCCCAGCACCGGAACCATTCAGCATCTTAGATCCATCGAAGAACATGGTCCAGTGCTCCGAGTGAACTTGAGTCGGAAGCTGCTGTTCAATCCACTCGGCGACGAAATCTGCGATTGCTTGGGACTTAATAGCCTTCTTTGCTTCAAACCTGATATCTAAGGGAAGGAATTCAATCGCCCACTTGGCCACTCGACCAGTTGCATCTCTGTTATGCAGTATCTCTGACAGTGGGGCGTCGCTGACGACTGTAATGGAGTGGTCAGAGAAGTAATGTGCAACCTTCTTCGTGGTCATGTAAATCCCATATACAAGCTTCTGGTAGTGAGGGTATCTTTGTTTTGAAGGGGTCAAAACTTCAGACAGATAATAGACTGGGCGCTGAACTCTGAAGGCCTTTCCTTCTTCTTCCCGCTCGACCGTGAGTACTGTACTGACAACTTGTCCTGTGGCCGCAATGTACAATAGCAGAGGCTCTTTGCTGATTGGGGCAGCAAGCACCGGCTGGGTGGAGAGCAGAGCTTTGAGTTCTGCAAACGCTGCGTCAGCTTCTGGAGTCCACTCGAACTTGTCAGACTTCTTCATCAGTCGGTAGAGAGGCAACGCCTTTTCACCGAGGCGAGAAATGAATCGACTTAAAGCGGCCAAGCAGCCTGTAAGCTTTTGGACATTGTGCACGCGTACAGGACGCTTCATCCGGAGTATGGTGCCAATTTTCTCAGGATTGGCGTCGATCCCTCGTTCGGAAACGAGAAAACCGAGTAACTTTCTGCCTGGAACTCCGAATGTGCATTTTGATGGATTGAGCTTGATATCATACCTCCTGAGGTTGGCAAAGGTTTCGGCAAGGTCCGCTCGCAGGTCGGAACCTTTGCGTGACTTGACCACAATATCATCCATGTATGCCTCCACATTCCAACTGATTTGAGTGAGTAAACACTTCTGAATCATTCTCATGAACGTGGCTCCGGCGTTCTTGAGGCCGAACGGCATAGTGACATAACAGAAGCATCCGAATGGGGTGATGAAAGCTGTTTTGATTTCGTCGGGTCCATACAGACGGATCTGATGGTACCCGGAATAAGCATCTAGAAAAGACAATCTCTCGCACCCCGCAGTCGAGTCGACTATTTGGTCGATGCGAGGGAGAGGAAAATGATCTTTTGGGCAGGCCCGATTGATATGTTTGAAATCAATGCACATGCGAAGTGACTTGTCCTTCTTGGGGACCATGACGACATTGGCGAGCCACTCAGAGTGGTAAATTTCTCGGATGAACTCTGCTGCTAAGAGCTGAGCCACCTCCTTGCCAATGGCTTGCTTCTTCTGGACGGCAGACCGTCGAAGATGTTCCTTCACAGTCTTGAATTTTGGGTCGACCCGTAGACGGTGCTCAGCTAGCCCCCTGGGAACTCCAGGCATGTCGGAGGGTTTCCATGCGAAGATGTCCCAGTTCTCACGGAGGAGCTGGATGAGCGCTTCTTCCTATTTGGAGTCAAGCGTCGTTGAGATGTGAGTCGGGGCAGCATCGGGGTCGGTCGGGTGAATGTCGACTGTTTTTGTTTCACCGGACGACTGAAAAGCTGATTCTGAAGCAGGCTTCTTGGCTCGTAGCAACTTGCTTGGGTCGGCAGTCTTTTGGTACTCTTGCAGCTCGACCACTGCCATCTGAGCATCTGCAATCTTTGAGCCCTTCTGAAAGCACTCTTCCGCCTTCTTCCGATTGCCTGTGACAGTGATCACACCTTTGGGGCCAGGCATCTTCAGTTTGAGGTACACGTAACATGGCCGGGCCATGAAGCGTGCGTAAGCTGGCCTGCCCAAAATGGCGTGATAAGCACTTTGGAAGTCCACGACCTCGAATGTCAACTTTTCCTTGCGGTAATTCTTCGAATCACCGAAAACCACATCAAGAGCGATCTGGCCGAGTGATTGGGCTTTCTTCCCAGGAATGACTCCATGGAAACTCATGTTACTGGTGCTGAGTCTGGACATCGGAATGCCCATTCCTTTCAATGTTTCAGCATACAGTATGTTCAGGCCACTGCCTCCATCCATCAGGACTTTAGTCAGTCGAGTGCCTTCAACAATTGGGTCGACCACCAAAGCTTGCCTCCCAGGGGTGGCAATGTTCGTCGGGTGATCAGACTGGTCGAATGTGATGGCAGTCTGAGACCACTTCAGGTAACTGGGTGTTGCCGGGGCAACCATGTTCACCTCTCGGTTAATGACTTTCAGTCGACTTTTGCTTTCGACATCGGCAAAAATCATCAGGGTGGAATTGACTTGGGGGTATCCATCGTCACTGTCTTCCTTGTCCTCGACTCTGTCCGACTCTTTTTCCTTATCCTTGGACTGTTATCCTCGGAACTGCTGGATCAGGAGCCGGCACTGTCGAGTGGTATGCTTTGGGTAAATAAAATTACCCTCTTCATCCTTCTTGGTGTGGATGTGACATGGCAGATCCAAAACATCATTTCCGTCTTGATCCTTGACTTTTTTGGGCTTCCAGGTGCCCTTGGGTTTTCCCTTGAAGTTTCCCTAGGCTACGGCCAGGGCCTCTCCAGGAGCGGCTGGCTCGGCCTTCCGCTTCTGCTTCCGACTGGAATTGCCTCCAGTTTCCTGGGCGATTGCTTTCTGCTTGCCACTCCGGAGTATATCTTCGTATTCTTCGTTAGCATACTTGGTGGCAATCTCCATCATCCGATTCAGAGACATCTCTCCAGTTCGACCGAACTTCAGATTCAACTCTCTGTATTTAACACCTTCCTTGAAGGCACAAACTGCTTGATGGTCTGGCATGTTCTCAACCGAGTGATGCAGCGTGATCCACCTCTGGATGTATTCCCTCAGAGTTTCATTCGGCTTCTGCACGCAAGACCGCAGCTCGGTTAGGCCTGCAGGTTGCTTGCATGTTCCTTCAAAGGTTGTGATAAACACTCGGGAGAGGTCCTCCCAAGTGTAAATGCTGCTGGGTGCCAACTGATTTAGCCATGCTCTGGCCGAGCCCTCTAACATGAGAGGCAAATGCTTCATGGCCACCTCGTCATTGCCACCGGCAATCTGTACAGCCACTCGGTAATCTTCGAGCCAGGTGTCAGGCTTAGATTCACCGGTGAACTTGCCGATTCCAGTTGCCAACCTGAAATTGGGAGGTATCACTGCGGCTCTGATGGCTCGACTGAAACACTCTGGCCCTGAAGCACGTATTCTGCTGCTGGCGGGCGCATCTCTATTGTGGCCTTCTCGGTGAGCTCTGTTCCTGTCAACCAAACCTTGAACGAGGATGGATCTCGCATCAAAGCCTGGGTCTCTGGGGTCGACTGGAATCCTCTGCCCAACACTATGAGGGCGTCTGTCATCTTGCCGTCGAAGCGCATATGACCCACTCCTCGGGGGAGGGGTTGGCACTCGACGTTGATCATCACGGTCGAATCGGTGATCATACTGCTCATTCCTCCTGTACTGATCATGCTGGCCACCACGTCCCTCACGCCTCGGGGGCGATCTCGGGCTGTGAGCTGACTCGACTGTATCTGTTGCGACAGACCGACTGTGGATCCTATTCCGCGACTGTGAGACAGCGGAATTCTGGTCTCCCGCCGCCCGGAGCAATGCTCTGATCTGTAACAAGCCCATGCCAGCCTACGACTGGGAGGGCTGAATCGATTCTGCTATATGGGCCGTGGCGGCCAGATTCTGAACTGGGGTTCGATATACCTGCGTCGGCGGGAAGAGCTGGCGTCGACTAGACTCGGGAGCCCGCTGACGCTTTGCTCATCGAGTGCTCGCTGGAGATTCTCCAGTCGAGTGCGCTCGACCAAGTTGGCCAAACACGCGTCCTCCAAGACCCGGGCCTCAGGGGTCTCTCCGACGATAGGAGTGCGGAGCGCGTCCATGTTCCGGCGGCGAAGCTCCTCTCGCTGCAGTGACGTGAGAGGTTTGGGGAGATACTCGTCGTGGGGATGCGACGGATCGCCCCCACCCGCGCCTCCATCAGTGCGAGGGAAACCAGGGGGACTGTGTGTTCCATCGACCGCCAGAACCTCAGCCGCTGGATCGCTGCTGTCGCACTCGGATGCGGTCTCCACGGAGCCAGTCGACAGGTCGAACAGGCCGTAGAGGGATTCGACGGGCTCGATGGCCGCGACTTGCGGGGCTGCCGATTGGCGGGCCACGGCGTGCCTCACCCACCGCTGAAGTCTTGACCGACCGGAGCGCTTGCGCTGGTGGGAGACAGGGCGGGGAGACGATAAGGGGGCCGACCCATATTGGGTCGACGGTTGCCGTAGGAGGATGCCACGAATGCATGCGCGGAAATGTGTCGCACCGCGGGCGGGGAGCGCGTCGATGTCGAGCGGTGCCTCCTGAAGCCAGGCGGAGTCGTCGACGATGAAGGTGAGCGCGCCGAGACGGATCTCGCGGTCCTCCACCAAAACTCCGCAAGAAAACATGATCAAAGGGATCGAGAAAAATCACAACTTCTCCAACTAAGCGCTAAGATTCCTGCCCCACGGTGGGCGCCAACTGTCGTGGTTCTAACCCTGACAGTGATGTAGGGGGGTGAGTATGGAGAGGCTAGATCCTAGCTATTGGGAAGTTGTTACACGCGAGGTTTACGAGTTCAGGCCCTTCTCGGAGGAAGTAATAGCCCTACGTCTCGGAGCCCGGAGGCGGTCGACTGGATTATGCGTGTATAGATTACAGGGGTGCGAACCCTTCCTACTGAGGAGGGGGTGGCTTATATAGAGTTCGCCGACCCCCTCCTGCCCTCAGTAATGCAGGGTTTTAAAGTACATTTACGATGGGGAGTTACTGGTAACGCCTCTAATAAAGTGCTGCAATGACCATGAAGACTACTTAACAGCTGACCGTTTGCCTACGGAGTGACTGTAGATCTCCTGGCAGTCGAGTGAATAGCTTCATGGTCGAGTGGTAGCTTCTTGGTCGAGTGTCTTGAACCCGTCGAGTGGTACCTTCAAGTCGATTGATGGGTGATTTCTTCTAGGGATGTCCTTGGGTAGGACTCTTTGGGACGGGTCCGTGCTCCTACCCCAGGTACATAGCTTCATCAGTCCAATCGGTCCCTCACGGAATAGCGCATAACTGGTGTTTAAGCTTCTGTTACTCTCGCAACCCACCATCTAATTGCTACTCCACAATGCATTCCCTTAGGCCCAAATATGGTGAAGTGTCATGTAGTCGACGTTAACATGACACCACTACGGGAATAACAACATTCATACTATCAAAATATCAAACACATATCAAGTTCACATGATTACTTGCAACATGATTTCTCCCATGACCTCAAGAACAAAAGTAACTACTCAAAAATGATAAACATGTTCATGATTAGAGGAGTATTAAATAGCATAATGGATCTGAACATATAATATTCCACCAAATAAACCATATAGTAATCAACTACAAGATGTAATCAACACTACTACTCACCCACAAGTACCAGTCTATAGATCCGGTAACAAGATTGAACACAAGAGATGAACTAGGGTTTGAGAGGAGATGGTGCTATTGAAGTGGTTGATGGAGATTGCCCTCCCCAAGATGGGAGAGTTGTTGGTTATGATGTTGACGATGATTTCCCCATCCGGGAGGGAAGTTCCCCCGGCGGAATCGCTCCGCCGGAGGGCAAAAGTGCTCCTGCCCAAGCTCCACCTTGAGGCGGCGGCACTTCATCTCGAAAGTCCTCCTCTTATTTTTTTTCTAGGTCAAAATGACTTATATACCAAAATATGGGCACCGGAGGTGGGCCGAGGAGGCCAAAACCCACCAGGGCGTGCGTGGGGGGCCTGGCGCACCCAGGTGGGTTGTGCCCACCTGGTGGCCCCCGTCTAGTGTTTATTGGCTCCAGTATTTCATAAATAATCCATAAAAAATCTCTATGAAGTTTTAGCTCATTTGGAGTTGTGCAGAATAGGTGGCCTGATGTAGCTTTTCCAGGTCCAGATTTCCAGCTGTTGGAATTCTCCCTCTTGGTGTGTTCCTTGCAAATTATGAGACAAAAGTCGTTAGAATAACTCCAAAAAGCATTATTATGGATAAAAACAATATAAATAACAGTAAGAAAACATGATGCAAAATGGACATATCAAGTCCCCCAAGCTTAGACCTAGCGAAAACCGAAATCAAAAAATATCCACATGCTTTGAGAGAGAGGTGTCGATAAAAACAAAATACGGACATAGAAGCATCATGTTGATTATCATAACAGAAACAAAATTAAACATACGACTTTTATCATAGAACTTTTATCATATACTTCTCATGAATAAGTAATAGTTCATCACACAATTGAAGTATAAAGCAAAAACTCTATTAGAAACCAACAAACTATGTTCTCAGTCAACTTTGCAACTACAATTCATCATCTTTTCAGGAAGGGTCACGTGTCGGAGCCTTTAGGCAAGTCCACATACTCAACCATCATATAGTCTTCTATGATTGCTAACACTCACCTCATACCCATGAGCAAAACATTTCAACCAGAAACATAGAAAGATAGGAGCTTATAGTTTTGCCTCCCAACATACTCACCTCAAGGGTGATGTCAACAATAATAACTCATGCCATCTATATTCAACTGGACATATGTGCCTAGATTTTTCATCACCACATGATGCTTGCCAAAGGATAAAAATAAAAGGAATAGAGAGAAAAACTTTGAATCTTTGCATAAAAGTAAAAGATAGGCCCTTCGCAGAGGGAAGCAGAGGTTGCCATGCACTTATTTGTTTGTATGCTCAATCCCTTAGTGCAAGAGAACATCTGGCCCCTTAAGATGACAACCTTTATTATGTAGTCTATCGCTTTTATTCTTTGTCATCCAAGTTCGTACAACGCTGAATTTTCTCTTACACTAAATGATCTCACACTTTTAGAAGCAATTTTTATTGCCTTTTTGCACCGACGACAACTTACTTGAAGGATCTTGCTCAATCCCTAGGTAGGTATGGTGGACACATGAAAAAGATTTGGGTTTAAGGGTTTTTGGATGCACAAGTAGTATCTCTACTTAGTACATAATTTTTGGCTAGAAAAGATAGGGGGCAAGCATCACATGTTAAAGGATATATGACAATATGACTTCCATGTGAATATAACCAAACATAAATCATTAAGTTGTCTTCCTTGTCCAATATCAACAATTTTGGCATATAATATTTTGATGAGGGCTCACAATCATAAAAGATTTCTAGAATAGTATATCTATATGTGAATCTTCTCTTCCCTTATCAATTCTTACATGAGTTGCATAATTGACTAATGCTATGTTTGTCAATCTCTAATAAAATTTTCTACTTATACTTTTCCTTATGTGGTGCCATCACCTAGCATAGGATTAGTACATAATCTCATTGATTTATATCTTTTCTTCATTTATTTACTTTATCTTTATCTTTTTTTATTTCTTTTCTTTATTTGCAACATGAAAGTAAAGAAAGCAAAAACTCAAACTAACTTTATTATCACTACAAAAAAGACACATATGTGACATTTTGGGCCGAACGAATTTTTTTTCTGTCATACATATGACACTTCTATGACGATAATTGTGACAAACCCCGGTATCATCATAGATGTGGTGGGCTCGTACTTCTATGACAAAAAATCATGACAGAAAATGGGCTTTTCGTCCTGGGCGGGCCGGAGACGCAGCTGCATGACATTCTTTGGGCCGTCCATGACGGAAAAAACCGTGGTAGAAGCGAAGGCGAGGAAAATTTCGGGGAGTTCCCGGTTACGGTGGGAGGTCGGGGGCCGAGCGATGCGCGTTTCTCTCGTACACGTACGCGCGTGTGTGTGAGGCGTTGGCTATAACTGAACCCGAGCGATTGCACTGCAGGCTACGCGTTACTAAACCCGAGAGATCGATCGATGGCTGTTAACTGAACCCGATCGAGTGATTCCTTTGCTGCTGCTGCTAACTGAAGCCGATCGATGCTGCCTCTAGATGAACAGTGAGCGTTGCGGGGGGGTTTGGATGAACGGTTCCCGGTGGGGGTGGATGAATAGGACCCCGTGGTGTTGCCTCTGGATGAACAGGACCCCGATCGATCGAGCCGCTTGGGGCTGAATGAACAGGACCACCCCGTGGAGGGCTGGATGAACAGTAGACGGTGGAGGGCAGGATGAACAGTAGCCCGCGGAGGGGTGGTTGAACAGGAGCCCGTGGAGAGGGCTGGTTGAACAGTAGCCGGTGGAGTAGCGCGCGGTGGAGGCTGGATGAACAGGAGCCCGTGGATGAACAGTCGCAGGTGGAGGCTGGAGGAGGTCGACGGTGGATGAACAGTAGCTCGTGGAGGCTGGAGGGGGTCGACGGTGGAGATGAACAGTATCCCGTGGAGTCCTGTTTTGCGGTACGCCACACCCCTCCTGATGAACATGACCCCCGTTTCGACCGTAGCGCTCAAACACAAGTCAGTTTCCTCCGTTTTGCGGTACGCCACACCCCTCCCGATCAACAGGACCACTGTTTCGACAGTAGGGCGTCCGTTTCCTCCGTTTTGCGGTACGCCACACCCCTCCCGATGAACAGGATCCCGTTTCGAACGTGGCCGGTCAAACACAAGGCCATTTCCTCCGTTCTGCGGTACGCCAGGCCTCGTTTCCATCGCCTGTTCCGTCCAAGCCCTCCCGATGAACACGACGCATTCCGTTGCCTCCCCATGAACAGGACGCATTCCGTTGCCTCCCCATGAACAAGACGCATTTCTCCGTTCCGGCCCAGCCATGTACACGAGCCCTGGCCGTACGTATGCGCGCGTAGGCGTTCGAGACCCCACCCGTATGTACACATACGTGGCCGTATTTTCTTTCTTGCACCCTGGCCGCCTCTACTACGGCACGTGCACGCCTCTACATTAACCAGTATATATGTACGTACACGTTCGCGGCCAGAATGACAACGCTACGTACGCTTCGACCAGGTGGGTCCCGACTGTCGCGACTAGAAGATGTGCTGGTGGGTCCCAGCAGTCAGGGGGCGAAATACGGTGGCCCGTCCGGTGGGTCCTGCTGTCAGGTGGAGGAATAATTATTTTGCACATAATAAGGAGGAAATTCATTGCTACGGCCGTGGACCCAGCTGTCAGCCTCTCCACGTACAGTCCATGTCCAATGGAAGCCGTTCCTTGACCATGTTGACCACGCCGCGCCGAGAGCACCAGGGCGGTGGACAACGGCGAGGCCTAGGAAGGGGACGACGCGGAGCCGGGGAAGACGCGGCAGTGGATGCCCACGCGTAGAGGAGTACGAGGGTTCACTGGTTCGCTGCGGTGTGAGGCTGTCGTCGCCGCAGAATAACAGGGGGTGTGGGTGAGTAGAGGGATGGCCTGGCCAGTGGTGGGACTAGTAGGGGGCTGTGAGGCCTCCGCCGCATCGTAGCCGGCCACGGGAGGCAGGAGCACGAGGCACGACCAACGCTGGTTTGGGAAGTTGGAGCAAGAAGACCAGAGGTTGAAGAAGCACTACGGCCACTGGATGGACATTGTACGGTCACTGGAGCTAGAATCGTGCATATTGACTAAGTTGACAAAGCCCTCCGTCCCCGTCAACTTAGTATGCCCACAAGTCAGCCTGCCACTATACTGGGTCCCAGCTAACATGGGGAGTATTCATTTTTTTGTGCGTGATAAGGAGGCACTTCCTTGCGTGCGAAGATATAGCTGGTGGGTCCGAGCTGTCAGCAGCGGTAATGTTTTTTTGCGAAATACAAAGGCCCTTTCGGTGGGTCCCTGATGTCAGGCGGAGGAATCATTATTTTGCGCGTAATAAGGAGGTATTTCCTTGCGTGCGGCCGTGGACCCAGTTGTCGGCCTCTCCACGTAAAGTCCACTTTAGATGCATGTCGGTCATTGACCATGTTGACCAGGCCGCGCCGAGAGCATCAGGGCGGTGGACGACGGCGAGGCCTAGGAAGGGAACGACACGGAGGTAGGGAAGACTCGGCAGTTGTTTCCCACACGGAGGGGAGTACGACTGTACGAGGGTTTACTTGTTCGTCTGCCGTCGCCGGAGAATAATAGCAGGTGTGGGTGAGTAGAGGGATGGCTAGGCCAGCAATGGGAGTATGGTGGGGCGGTGAGGCCTGTGCGGCAGCAGAGCCGGCCGCGGGGAGGAGGGAGAAGGCAGTCCCGCCGGCGCCTGTTTGAGCGGCTGGAGCAGGAAGAGCAGAGATTGAAGAAGCACGACATCCGTTGGATGGCCATCCAACAGTCACTGCTTGTGCGTCAACCTTTTTTTAAGAAAGCCTCAAATCTGTGGAAAACAGCATACAACCCATCTGCCATTATTTCTAATAATTTACAGCCCATTTGCTAATTATTAAGGTTTTTTTGGAGCCCATATTCTTTTTTTTAGCATTAAAGCCCATATTGTGGCCACGGTTAAAAAATTATACGAAATTTTGCATATTTCGGTGCAGTCTGAACTGTTTTCAATCCCGAAATTTCGACTCACATTCAAACTGATTTTAAAAATAAATGTATATCAATATAAAATCCAACAAATTCTCCACGCATAAAAATTAATGTAATTTCAAATCTCGAAATGAAAAAAGATATTTGAAACTAATTGTCGGTTTGATGTGTTTTAAAAATGTACAACCCATTTCTCATTACTGATAGGCCATTTTCTCGGCCAGCCGAATGAAAGCTCTCCTCGTCTTGAAAGATTCGCGCCCAACAGGCCTGACAAAGCGACTTACTTGGCAAATCACAAAAAAACTGGGATGTGGCCGTGGACCCAGCTGTCAGCCTCTCCACGTACAGTACTCTTCAGATGGAATGTCGTTAACCACATTGACCACGCCGCGCCGAGAGCAACAAGGCGGTGGACGACGGCGAGGCCTAGGAAGGGGACGACGCGGAGCCGGGGTAGACGCGGTAGTGGATGCCCACGCGGAGAGGAGTACGAGGGTTCACTGGTTCGGCTGCCGTCGCCGCAGGGCCTGGCTAGCGGTGGGAGTATTAGGGGGCGATGAGGCCTCATCCGCAGCACAGCCGGCCACTGGAGGCAGGAGCAGGCGGTCTCCCCGGCGCTGGGTTGGGCGGCTGGTGCAAGAAGAGCAGCGATTGAAGAAGCAGCAGGACCGTTCGATTCAAATCCAACGGTTACTGCTGCTAGAATTGTTTGTTGACTAAGTTGACAAGCCCTGCGTATGCGTCAACTTAGTAGGCCCACAGGTCAGCCTCCCAACCGGTGCGCCCCAGATGTCAGTGGGAGGAATCATTGTTTTTCGCGTAATAAGGAGGCAGTTGATTGCGTGCTGGCAAGCCAGCGAAGGGAGTAGGGTGGGCCGGGGAAGCCTGCGCGGCATCACGGCGGGCCATAATAGGAGGGAGCAAGCAGTCCCGCTGACGCTAGTTTAGGCGTCTGGAGCAGGAAGATCAGACATTGAAGAAGCACGTCGGCCGTTGGATGGACATCCAACACTAACTACTACTAGAATCGTGTGTTCACTGACAAAGCCTTGCGTAAACAAGTCAGCCTCAAAATCTGTGGCGTGTACAACCCATTTGCTATTATTTTTATAATTTTTACATATTTTCTAATTCATATGGAATTTATTGCAGCCCGTTTTCTATTTTTAGAATTGCTGGCTGTTTTCTGGTCAGTACCAGGGTCAAACAATTAACTAAATATGTGGGAAATTTTGAAAATTCGCAAGTTTTTGCTGGGGAACGAAATATTCTTGATCCAAAAATTAATAGCCATACTAAAACAAATTTAAAACTAAATTAGTACTGTGTCATGTTAAATCCAATGAAATACGTATAAGATATCAGTGAAGAACAAAAACAAAAAAAGAAACTTATATCCCATTTGCTATAAATGTTTTGGAATTTTCAACCCCTTTTGATATTACTTCTAACAGACATTGACCATACTCTTAAGCCAGGCCGGAATGCATCCCTCCTCGGCTTGAAAGATTTGCAGCCCAGTAATTCGGAGAAAACAAATAGGCCTAGCTTGGGTATTCTTCAAAAAGAAATACTGGGCTACCTATTTTCCCAAAGAACTGGTGTATGAGCATTTAGCTTTACTAGTCAATGCGCACGTGCAACGCACGTTAATATTTAGGCAATATATTCATTGCACATGAATATTAGGTATGCTATTATTTGTGTGTTAATCATGTGATTAGTGCAATATTTGGTATGCTATTAATTGCGCGTTAAACACGTTTAACGCTCGCCATTGGAGCAGTCTAGGTGGTTGGATTGACTTAGTTCGATGGCCGAGATCAATTGGATCTGCTCCTTTGGGTCTTTTTATATTGGTATAGATTTATTTACTTATTTATGTTTAGGGGACCATGAGCATGTACCTGGGCCGGATTCATGTGAGAGCCTCCCTTCCAGTTAATTATGGGCTTCTCTATTGGGCCTTCATGAGTGGGCTGCATGTTATCAACAAATGGAAAATGTGTTTCGAATTTCAAAAAAAAATGTGTTCCGTACGATAAATAGTATGCGCTACGTAAGGTACGGGGCACTAAAGGATCGAACCGTGCAACGACTTCCAAAACATTGTGTTTGTCGTTCTAACAACACATTTATTCAACCAACAGATGAAATATACTACTGATTGTACATTGAAAACATTAGCAGCAGCAACCAGGGCTGGGGGTGCAACAGAAGCAGTAAGCAGGCCAGAAGAGTGAAGACGCAGCTCTCTCTTCCAAACCAAACATCAGCCATCATTACAAAAGGGCTACCAAAAAAGAACAAGTGTATGCATCAAACTAAATAAAGATCCTACTACACCAAGTGTACGCATCTAACTAAGTGGCTCAGTTAGACGTTACTATTTATTAAGCTATGGAGATTGGCTGACGGCTTGAACCAGATGGGTACCTGACGGGGGAAACTCCAGCCAGCAGGTCAAAGTCTGATACTTGCGACCCTCTCTCCTACTTTGGGCTGCAGAGTGTGGCGGCACATATCAGGGTATGGTGCATGCAGAGACACATGGAACGTTGTGTACACACAGTTTTGCCTGATGAACGAAACCGCGCTGCCATCATGATCCTTGCCGTCGGTTAACTCCTGGTTAATCGGATAATTCAGTCCGACAAACAGAGAGCGTGTACCAAGGCTACTTACCAGCCTCCAGTCAAAAATTCCTGAAGGCCCAGAGAAGTTGGGATCCTGCTCAAAGACCTTGCAGTGATTGTGATTGTATTCCGCGAAACAACACGTCTGGTACGTGCGAACGATCATCAATCTTTCGCCATTGTCTGATCGAGCCAGGAACCACCTGCAACTGCCATGCCGCTTTTCTTTGAAAGGTTCTGGGATTAGGAAGGGTAGGGACACTAGGCGGCCTACAACATCATATCAAGTTGGAGTCAAATAAAAAAGGGCTCTTGGTTTAGTCAATCTTAAGAACAGCATGTTATGAGCATGAATATTTTTTCAGCAAATGTTGACAGTAATATAAGCAAGCCATCATGATATCATAGGAAAGTAACATACTGCTATAATGGCCGTTTGTAGCGATGACTGGAGTAGGCCAGCAATATGTCTAGCCATAGAAGGAGTCGACAGCGTAAATGAAGCCCTTGTGTTCAATGGCATCAGAGAACCATGGAGGATGTGTGATCTTGCGATGGACGTGCAGATTTATCCACTTACCGTAGTGACCTGTCAAATAGGCGAGACCGCGGTTGAAGAACGCAATTAGCCTGAAGTCTTTATAATTCACAGATCTCGTGGGCACTTGGCAGATTACAACCTTGAGCAAATCAAACTTGGTATCATGTTGGCTACTGTAAGATTCCGAGTATTCTGGGCCGCAGTGCCAAAGCAATGCAGTGTTAATCGAAGGAAGGGGGATCAATCGCCGGGTGTAGACCTCCATGAGCATCCAGCTGCCGCGATCGTCGATGAGCACCATCCAAGATGTGTTCATGCCGACCCAGTACCTACCGTTAATGTAGTTGAGGCTGACAGGGATTGGATCGCAGTCAAGGGGGTTGATGCTCGCCACCCTACGAACGTTATGCTGCGTGACACACCGTTTCTGAAGATTAGACGACATCAGCAAGCAAGGAGCTGGCTTAAAAAGCTCCGGCCTGAGGAGCGATCAGGTTTTTGGGGAGCACACTCACGTGACTGCTGGCAGCGACGACTTCGCGAACGACGACTTCTTCCTTGACCTCGGCAACCTCATCCTCGACATGGGCGACAACGTCAACGCCGGCAACCAGTGAGAGACAGGGTGTAGGAAGCGGTTTGGGAATTTGCATGCCTTTCCAACCAGTGAGATACTCCGTACAAAGTACGACAGAGAAATAACCACAGAGAAGGAAGCTAAAAGTAAACAATCAAACGAGCATTTTTGCATTTGTTTTGCATTGAATCATTTCACAAGCTTGACTAGTGCTATTTTTCTACTTCTACAAAAACCGCATTGTAATGTAAAAATGTCCATTTGCACGTACATAAGTAATAGTAGTACTCCCTCCGTCTAGGTGTATAAGTCTTCCCTCCTTCTTGGTCACGGTGCACAACCGAAGATGACTTATTGACCTGGACGGAGGGAGTAGCACAGTCTGCAAGCATATATCGAGAGAGACGTGTAGTGCGATAGTATATAGTAAAGTTTGTGCTATATGCACGCACTTGCAAAATGCGTACGAATACACAAGGTTTACAAACTTTCCCTTTTACATACTTAATTAAGGACGCTAAAAATTCCTGAACATTCGGGATTTATCATTTGCGTCCCAAAACTAATGAGATCGCTTACGAAACAAAAAATATACTCCTCCTAAAAGCCACGATGCTCGCAGGAGCGCTTGCAGCGCGCCACCAGTGCCCTGGTGCATGGCCGTTTCCCAGAGCGCCGACACAACGCCTCTTCCTCAGCCTCTCAACTTGTGAGGTGCTGATTGGCGGCTTGCCGGCGGGCGAGCGCGATCTCACCGGTGTGGTGATCCAGCGCCAACAGGTACTCCTCCTCGCTGGAAGCGTGCACCCGGTCCACATACCGCCAAGCGTAGATGAGGGGCTTGGGCCCGACTACACTCAGGGCGTCGGCATGGGCGTCCTCCGCCACCCTCACGGCCCTCGCACGAGCCTTCTGCCAAAGAGCCAATTGCCTGACTCTCTCGGACGCGACATAGGCCTCCTAGGCAGCTTGTTCCGCGGTGCGCTTCTCTTCCTCGGCCTTCTTCTCCGCCTCTATTTTGGCGCGCTCTGCTGGAGGCAAAGCCTCCCACAAGGCGACATCCATTTCTTTCCAAAGCTCCTCAAGGCTGGGGGGGCTTGGTGGGCGGCGCGGCATTCTCCTCGTAGCGGGGAGCCGACGCATCCTCCGGCGCGCATGCTGGCGAGATTGGGAACACCAACGCGTCCACCTCGACACGTCGCGGCGAGGAGCGGAACACTGATGCGTCCTCCTCGACTAGTGGCGGCGAGGAACGGAACGGCGACGCGTCGCGTCGCAGCGAGGAGCGGAACGCCGATGCGTCCTCCTCGACTAGTGGCGGCGAGGAATGGAACGGCGACGCGTCGCGTAGCGGCAAGGAGCGGAACACCGACGCGTCCTCCTCGACTAGTGGCGGCGAGGAACGGAATGGCGACACGTGACCGTCCGCGCGGTGCAGTGAGGGGCTCCTAGGGCTTGGGAGGGGCAATGCCATGGTGGTCGGCGTGAGAAGTAGGGGGAGGAGATAGCGATGAACGTAAACGTGAGAGGGAGGAGATAGCGATGTCGTGGGAGGCACAGTATTTATAGCGAGAAATGGCACACCTACGTAACATATGGACTAAGCTGCACTGACTTAACTGCCGGTCCAGTTGCGTCACTGACATGTGGGCCAGACCCCTGTTGGGCCCATATGCCAGTGACCGAATGCACCTGCAGTTAAGTAACAGCTACGTGGACATATTTGTTGGAGTAAATTACGGGGGAGCGAAGGGGTGGAAATATTGCTGGTCACAACGGATTGGACGAGCATGGGGGGAGGAGAGTCATGCATGCAGATTTTTTCACACGGGGTGGAGTGGTGGGACCGCCAGAGGAAAAAGGAGAGTTTGGCAGGCATATTGTTTCCACACATGGAGAGGAAAAGATTTGGAGACGAGCGGGCTTCCTGCAGGTATGGGGAACGGTGCATAATAAGTCATCATGCATGTCGGGCTAGGTATAGTCTCAAGTCATTAAAAACAAACACGCCCCACACATGTTCATATTTCAAGGTGCACTAAATTATTGCATGCGATGATTAAGGCTGGCCATAATGGTGGTATCTTAGCTGGTATCATGCACACGGGAATAGCAAACATACTGATGTGGCAAAGAATTAAAGAAGAGAGGGGGGTTAGAGTAACTAGCATGCATGCATTGGTAAACACATTTTTTGTGGAGAACGACAGCACTAGTTGAGTACTTTTGCAGACTTCAAAAACTATTCCACAATGTGTCAACATTCACAATGTCAAATCAATATTTTTGCACTCATTATAATCAGTACTCCCTCCGTCTAGGTGAGCAAGTCATCTTAGATTGTGCACTATGACCAAGGAGGAGGGGAAAACAAGAGATCTTAATGGTTATTTGCTAATTAATAGCATTGCATGCAATGAACTATCCACTGCATGTCGTGTTTGGTAGTCTCAAGTCATTAAAAGCATGCACACCCACATCTCCTATTGGTTGATATGTCAAGAAACAAGAAACAAGGTAGAAGTTATTGCACCGCGCCTAAGTGTTTTGGGAGTATTGTAGATATTGATATTTTTAGTATAAATTTGTTCGTGGGATTTCATTGATGCATGTCAAAGCGTTGACAGGTCTGCTATGCGTGACCTAAAGATGAAAGCGTTGAGCATCTCGAAGTTGATCAACAATCTTCAATTGTCAAAGATTAGCCGTTCGGCCAATAAGGTGGCACACTTAATCGCTAAGTATAGCTTTGACAATAGATTAGATGGTATTCTTGTAAATAACGTATCGCCCTGTGTGGTGAATATTGTATCGAATGAGTGTACTGGTGTGGCTGGTTAATTAATATAAGGTGGTGTTCAAAAAAATGTATAAATTTGGTCAAACACTTTGCAAACGGTTGACGGGAGTGAAAAGGACCAGAGGGAGTATCATGCATGCGGAGTAGGCAAAAAAATTGCTTGTCTAAAAAAAGGCAAAAAAATTGCTCATTTATAGCCGGCCGAAGTCTCAAAGGGCGTGACCACGCGAGGGAGGCGAAGGTCGTGGGAGGCGCGACGTTTGACGGAATTAAGTGAAGTTACATCCACACGCCGGCATGGTGTGCGAATAGGCAGAAGCTATACTGTCAGGCCTACGATATGGGTCTAGTTGACATGACATCTAGTGGGTCCCCCATAGTTCTCGAGAACTCTTTGGGGGCTTGCAGCCGTTTATCCACCGGGCAAGCCAGCAACCCCACGCCGTTCGCACGCCCTACTAGTCCCCGTCTTCTACATTATAACAGTTCGCTCCCAGTTGTCCCGTCCTTTCACATTAGTTCGCTCCCAGTTTTTTTTTGCGGGGTACAACAGTTCAACTTCTCCTAACCCTCCTCCAAAATCCATGGCCTCCCAAATCTCCATGGTCGCCGCTGAGTACCAGGTTAGAGCCATCACCTGCGATCAGTTCATCGTCATCTACACACGTGGATCCGAGACGGTGAAAGCATGGCTTGCTCGCTTCCTACGCATGTTCAATAGTTCAACGGATGAGTGGGTCGCTGGGCTAGATGTTGAGTACACCACAGTCCTGGGACGAGAGAAGGATCTAAAGGACGAAGAGAGGAAGAAGCCCGCCATGATCGAGGTTTGCATACATAACGTCTTCTTGGTCTACCACATATGCCATCCCGACATTGAGTGCCAAGATTTTAAGAACTTCCTCAAGGACAAAAGAGTGAAATTCGTTACTATAGGCTTTAAGAACGACAGTGACGTCCTGCGTCGGATAGGTCTCGTTGTAGGCCAGCCCTTCGATCTCCAGAAGGCAAGCCTGGTGTCCTCCTCTCAACCTTCAATGCTAACCTTTCTTGAACTCTATTGAAGTGTTGTCGGTTTTGTATATTATTTTGTCGGCGTGTTTATTTGCACTGGTGGCGATCTTTGATGCCCAGTGTATGTAATCTGCTGTCTGCTTGTGCTTTATTATCATAGTGGTGAACTTTGATGCCCACTGGATGTAATATGCCGTAGTTTCTTTATTGTATAGTATAGGTTTTTTCTTATTCATGATGCTGCAGTTATTTTACTGTATATATATCCTGTCTTCGCAGTAAACCGGCCAAACTGTAAAATTACGGTACATAATCGGGCCTTCATGCAATCACGATGTAGGTTGGGCCTCAAACGTGCCGATCAGCTCACGGGCCAGCTGCAGCCCAAAATGAACCCCGGCCCATGATTGTGCCAATCAAATCACAGGCTTTTAACAGGCCGAAAAATTGTCGGGGTCTTTGTTTGGCCCAATCAGATATCGGCTGCGAGCAGGCCGGATGCAAACCGGGCCGTAGTTAGGCCCAACTATATGACGGGCTTTCAACTGTAACATCCCAAATTTTCAATTTGGAATGTTATACATGAGATCATCAATGCATATCATATTTCTTTTGCATTTTGGTTGATCCTAGAAATTCTACGCAACTCAATGACCCACCGAGAGAGTTGGGGATTTCGATATTTTCATATTTGAGTTCTCTCAAATTTTACAATAGGATCAATTGATTTTATTTATTTTATCATCAATTATTTCTAATACAGAAATATGAGAGAGGGAATAAAATGACTTTCCCAAAATAAAGAAATGTTGAGGATTTAATAATAAAATCTAATAAGATTTTATTTCGGAGTTTTTCGGTGTTTTATTTGAAATTAGGAAAAAAATGCATTTTTCAAAATTGCATTTAGGTCCCAAATAAATGTTCACCTTGTGAGGCTTGATTTTAGAAGCCCGTAAAAATTTATTTCGAAAATTTTGGAGACCGTTTAGTATTTCTTTTTTTCTTTTCTTCCGAGGGAATATAAAAAAAAACGCGCCTCGCGCCGACTGGGCAAAGGCCCAGCCGACGGCCCACCCCGCCGCCTGCGTCTCCCTCCAGGAGACCGGAGCCGCGCCGCCGCCCGAGTCCGGCTAGGGGCCGCCACCGTGCCCCCTCCCCCAAGGCAGCACCCCCTCCCTCTCTTAAGTACCGAGCCGCCCCGCCGCCCTCACCGCACCCCGCCCCGCCGCCCGCCAAGCCGCAGCCACCCCGCCGCCTGCACTGCCGCCGCCGCGCGCCGCACGCCGCCGCCGCCGCTGCTGCGCCGCCCCGCATAGCCGCCACCGCCGCCGGAGCCCCGCCCCGCCCGCCGGAGGACTTCGCCGGAGGTATAGCCGCCGCCGTTCGCCGTTCGGTTTTTTTTTAAATAACCGCCTCGGTTTTTTTCGAAACCCTAGATCGGTTTATATCTCTGGTTTATTTAATTAGTGAACGTTCACCGGTTCATTCGTTTTAACGAACGTGTTCGTCGTTTAGTTTCAGATAATGAACGTTCGTTCGTTAATCTGTTCTTCGTTTTTCTTTTCTCGGATTAAATCCGCGATTTTTCTGATCGCGATTCCTGATCCGATTTTCGTTTTAGTTTAACTTTTTGCTCGTTTATCGGAATCAGGCGATTCAAGCGCCTAGGGATTCATCTCGAAACCCTCTATCCGTTTAGCCAACCTAAACAAGATTTTGCTACTGTAAAATTTGCCCTAGATCCAGATTGCTAGAACGAAGTTGTTTTCTTTTGCCGTTTGTCTTTTGTTGCTTCGTTCGATTTGATTGTTTTGCCAACCGGAGTTCTTAAGTTGAACATTCTGGTTAGATCTCTTATATGAGTTTTACCTGTGCATTAGATGAGTACTTATTGTATGCTCGTTTGTTTATTTGCGATAGAGTATCCTGAGTGCGCCGCTTGTTACTTCGAATCGCTAGGTTTCCCGGATCATCAGCAAGGCAAGTAACACTTTGATCATACCTTCTCTACTACCCAGTTTTATTGCATTAGATCAATCCACTCACATTGCATGATTAGGATCTAATTAATTTGTGGGATGGGAAGTAGATGAGGCAGTACCTATTACTTCTACGTTTGCTTATCATGCCATGCTATGCTAGTAGACGTGGATTGGGTGAGTGAAATCCATTGACAGATGTGAGATTGTTAATTAATGGTTTATCAAAGGTGGCAACTTAAACACACATCTAGGTGGATTGAGGCACCTGGGTATTCCAGGACTTGCCTGTTTTCTTTTGGACCGCCACCCAGGCTCAATGGGATCATAAGACTATTCATACTAGAAACTTCCGTGTGCAGCCACAAGCTATTATGGGCTCTAGCATAGTTGACTAAGTTGTGTGAACTCCTACAGTGGTAGACTAGCAGATGTAGGGGATGTAGGTGGTACGGTCTACCCGATCGTAAGGTGCTAGTGCTTCTGAAAGACTATGTCTCGGTCATCCGTCTTCTCAAACACCCTGTAGTGCAAGAAACCAAACGGAGGCGATCGAGTCTTGTGGGGAAAGTGCGCAAACCTCTGCAGAGTGTAACAAACTAATCATGATTAGCCGTGTCCCCGGTTATGGACATCTTGAGTATCTAGTACTTGGATTATCATGTGAATCTCAACATGTTACTCTAAATTAATTTTGTTGGGTTATGTTTAATGATGATGCTTAATTGGGATTGAGAATGCTGTCAACCATTCTCAATGTTTAACAACTACCATGATAGTTAAATAAAATTATTCCTTTGAAGTAGGGAGAAATTGGCTTTATGCAAAAACTGTAACCATAGAGCTTTCCACTAGCCAAATATGCATATAGTATAGGTGTTTCATTCCATTACTCTCTATGTGTTACCTTGCCAGCATATTCCATGTGCTGACCCGTTTTCGGGCTGCAACGTTAATGTTGCAGACTTTTCAGACGACGATTAAGGAGTTTTTAGGTCGTGGTTCTATACTCAGTGATGCCGTTGGAGTTGATGGACTCACTTATCTTCCAAGCCTTCCTCTGTTATCGTTATTAGATGGCCTTAAGCCATATTTATTGTAATAAGTTCTCTTCTGAGACACTCGATGTAATAAGTGTGTGATTGCTACTCTGCTATAAATCCTCCGAGTACTGTGTGGTGTCAGCATTACTGATCCAGGGATGACACCGGAGCACAGAGATCAGACTGTTTGAGGTCTGGTCGCTACAGAGATGGTATCAGAGCACACGCTGACTGTAGGACACGACCAGGAAGCTAAAAGACCTAGATCACTATTCCTTCTCTTCTCTTCTGACTCCTCATCTTTTCTACTCTTTAGGATGGCGGATGCAAGGAACAAGTTCACACAACTGGATGAAGATACACCCTTTGCACGACACTTGAAGGAAGTCACTAGATACCTGAACATAGGAGTACCAAGCTTCACGGGAACCTACAATGCCACTTTACCTGAAGAAGAGCGCTGGATGATTCAAGTTCAAGTTCCAGGAAGGAAGTTCATGCCAGTCACTAAGCCCATAGTGTTTTCTTTTGATGCACCAACTTGGAGTCTAGGAAAGAGCATGGAAGCTCACATCGCCATGGGACGCATTGGAGAAGTCTACCGCAAGGATCTCAAGGATACTATCTACCAGATTTGTGGGCGCCGAGATGAACACTGGGAGATGATCAGCACCGGGAAGGATAGATCAATCGCAGCTTTTATCCAGGAATTAAACCAGCACATTCGACGCCAAGAGAACCAGATGTGTGCCGACATGATAGATCTGAAGAAGGCTAAGACTAGAATCAAGGAACTGGAGGAAGAACTCAAGGCTACAGGTGAAGATTATGAAGAAGAAATTGAAGTATTGGTGGAGAAGAATGACGACCTGATCAAGAAGATTGGAATATTTATGGGAGGCCCGACACCAGTAGCTGAAGACGAAGAACCCAAGGAAATTAACCCAGAAGACTACATCATCATCGACGGCACCGACTCGGAACCAGACAGTAGCGATGATGACTATGTTGTGGAAGCTGGAGCAGATATCATGGAGTCAACGACCAAAGAATATTTCTAGTAGACCACCTCCTTAGTAGTAGTAGTCCACCATGTAAATATAGTAGCCCGAGCACTTTTGCGATAGTTAGATCAATTGTATGCCCTTGTTTGATTGAATGAAGTGAATTGTTTTCTTTTGCCTCATGTGCACATGGGTAGTGTTTTCTCTTTAGACCCCCTCTATTCTTATATCTCATCTTTTCTAAACCCTCAGATGCCTCCGAGACGTGACCCCGGATTTGCCTTCCCACCGGAGCTCACCTAGTTGATCCAACAGCAGAACACATTGATGCAGTTGCTAGTCCAGAATCAGAATCAGGGGAACAACAACAACAACCCACCACCACCACCACCACCTGTTGACCACTTAGCCCGTTTTCTTAGGCTGAATCCGCCGGTGTTTTCCAGTAGCACCGAGCCGATAGTAGCAGATGATTGGCTCCGCAAGACAGCTAGGGAGTTGACCATAGCAGGATGCACAGATGTAGAGAAGGTGAAGTTTGCTGCACATTAGTTAGAAGGACCCACAGCATCATGGTGGGAGAATTTCACAGCCACTTTCCCAGTAGACACTGTCACATGGGACCAGTTTCAGCAGGCTTTCCGTACTGCCCATGTTTCAGCAGGAGCTATGGCCATGAAGAAGCATGAGTTTCGTAACTTGCGCCAAGGAGGACGGACAGTTGGCCAGTATGTGGAGGAATTTAGTAAGTTAGCACGTTATGCCCCAGATGACGTCGCTACAGATGCAGCTAAGCGAGAGAAGTTTCTGGAAGGACTGAATGATGAGTTGAGCATGCAGTTGATGGTAGCCACCTTCAACAACTACCAGGAGTTGGTAGATCGTGCTCTTATGATTGAAGGGAAGCAGCAGCAAATTGAGAATCGCAATAGGAAGTATGGACAAGGAAAGTACAATTCAGGAGCTCAGCAGAAGCCACGTTTTACCCCTAGACCAGGAGGACATTTTCAGCATACCCATGGAGGAGGTAGCTCGCACAATCACAATGGCACCAAAAATGGTAATGGCAATGGAGGAAGCAATGGCCAGAACCACACGAACCCCTCAACCCCAGCCAAGAAGGACTTGAGCCAAGTCACTTGCTATAAGTGTTCGAAGACCGGACATTATGCCAATGAATGTCCTGAAGGCCAAAATGGCAATGGAAGTTCTGGGAAGAAGCCGAACCCTTTCAAAAGGGGACAGGTGAACCACGTTAGCGTGGAGGAGATTTAAGCTCAGCCCGATGCAGTAATATGTAAATTTTTGGTTAAGTCATTTACTACACTAGTTCCTTTTGATACTGATGCATCGCATTCATACATCTCAAGGGGATTTGTGGATAAGTATAACCTACCAACCCAAGCCCTTAGGTCACCCATGTTAGTAACCTCGCCCGGAGCAGAATATGTGGCTAGTCTATGGTGTGATCGGTTACCATTAAGGATTGGTAACTATGTTTTTCCCTCAGACCTAACAGTATTGGAATCTCAAGGATTGGATGTGATATTAGGCATGGATTGGTTATCAAAGTATGAAGGAAATATTGAATGTGCTAGTAAGTCAATTTTTCTTACTACCCCAGAAGGGATAAGGATCAAGTATGTATCCCGGCATGTGCCAAAGAGGGCCCAGGTAAATTGCCTAACAGGAGTTGTGCAGGAGGAAGTACCAGTGGTAAGGGATTTCCCTGATGTATTCCCAGAAGAGTTGCTAGGCATGCCACCGGATAGAGATATTGAGTTTTTGATTGAGCTATTGCTAGGCACAGGGCCAATATCAAAGAGACCATATAGGATGCCAGCAAAGGATTTGGTGGAAATTAAGAAGCAGATTAAGGAGTTACTGGATAAGGGATATATTCGCCCAAGTTCTTCACCTTGGGGATCGCCAGTACTTCTAGTGGAGAAGAAGGATGAATCGTTAAGGATGGTTGTTGATTATCGAGGATTGAATGAAGTAACGATCAAGAACAAGTACCCACTACCAATGATCAACGATCTGTTTGATCGATTGCAAGGAGCTAAGGTATTTTCCAAGATCGATCTGCGATCAGGATACCACCAGTTGAAGATTCGAGAACAGGATATTCCGAAGACAGCTTTTACTACCAGATATGGGCTGTATGAGTATACCATTATGTCATTTGGTCTGACTAACGCACCTGCCTATTTTATGAACATGATGAAGAAAGTGTTTATGGAGTTCTTGGATAAGTTCGTCGTAGTGTTCATTGATGATATCCTGGTTTAATTTGAAGAATGAAGAGGAACATAAGGAGCATTTGCGTTTGGTACTTGGAAAACTCAGAGAACATCAATTATATGCCAAGTTCAGCAAATGTGAGTTTTGGTTGAAGGAAGTAGGATTCCTCGGACATGTTATATCTGGAGAAGGTATAGTAGTAGATCCCGCTAAAGTTGAAACCGTGACCACGTGGGAAGCCCCAACAACAGTTGGAGAGATCCGGAGTTTTCTTGGACTCGCAGGATACTACCGGAGATTTATTGAGAATTTTTCAAAGATTGCGAAGCCTATGACTGAGTTGTTGAAGAAGGATACCAAGTTCATATGGATAGAGGAGCGTGAGGCTAGTTTCCAGGAGTTGAAGAAACGTTTGGTTACCTCACCAGTGTTGATTTTGCCAGACCAGACCAAAGATTATGAGGTGTACTGCGACGCTTCACGTCGAGGACTTGGAGCAGTGCTTATGCAGGAAGGGAGAGTTGTTTCATATGCCTCAAGACAACTGAAGCCTCATGAGTTGAATTATGCTATGCATGATTTGGAGTTAGCAGCCATAGTGCATGCGCTGAAAACATGGAGACATTTTCTCATTGGTAATCATTGTGAGGTGTACACGGATCATAAGAGTTTGAAGTACATTTTCACCCAGAAGGAGTTGAATCTCAGACAAAGGAGATGGTTGGAGCTTATCAAGGATTATGATATAAAATTGCATTATCACCCCGGAAAGGCTAATGTAGTAGCTGACGCATTAAGCCGCAAGAGCCATGTCAATACATTAATGACGGCAGAAATGCCCAAGGAGTTAGCAGAAAATCTTCGTGAACTATGTTTGGAAATAGTTCCGAGAGGCTATGTAGTAGCATTGGAGATTCAGTCAACTTTGATGGATAGAATCAGAGAAGCTCAAAAAGCTGACAAAGAGATTGCCGCTGTAAAGGAGAAACTGAGCAAAGGAAAAGCTAAAGGATTTCGTGAGGATGAACACGACACCCTATGGTTTGAAGACCGTGTTTACGTGCCCAATGACCCGGAGATCAGGAAGTTGATACTGCAAGAGGCACACGACTCACCATATTCGATTCACCCAGGAAACATCAAGATGTATTTGGATTTGAAGGATATTTTCTGGTGGACCGGAATGAAGAAGGATATTGCAGAGTATGTAGCAGTTTGTGATGTATGCCAGAGAGTAAAGGTAGAGCATCAGAAGCCAGCAGGATTGTTACAACCATTGCCGATACCCGAATGGAAGTGGGATAAGCTAGGCATGGATTTTATCACGGGATTGCCCAGGACTCGTTCAGGCTATGACTCAATTTGGGTTGTAGTCGATCGATTGATGAAAGTAGCTCATTTCATCCCAGTAAAGACCACTTACACCAGTGCTAAGTTGGCAAAGATATACATGACTAGGATCGTATGTCTGCATGGAGTTCCAAGGAGTATCGTATCAGATAGAGGAACCCAGTTTACCTCAAAGTTCTGGAAGCAGTTGCACGAAACTTTGGGAACCAGGCTAGAATTCAGTACAGCTTTTCATCCATAGACAGATGGACAGACCGAGAGAGTCAATCAAATTTTGGAGGATATGCTGAGAGCTTGTGCGCTAGATTATGGATCTAGTTGGGATGGCAATTTGCCATATGCAGAGTTCTCTTACAACAACAGTTACCAAACCAGTTTAAAGATGGCCCCTTTCGAAGCCTTGTACGGAAGGAGGTGCAGGACACTGTTGTCATGGGACGAAGTTGGAGACCGTCAGTTGTTTGGTCCTGACTTGATTAAAGAGTCTGAACAGAAGGTGAAGTTGATTCACGATAGGCTCAAGGTAGCCCAGTCCAGACAGTTATGCGGATTCTAAACGCAAGGAGACAGTTTACGAAGTTGGAGATAGAGCTTATCTTTGAGTATCTCCACTTCAGGGAACAAAGCGTTTTGGAGTTAAAGGGAAGTTAGCACCACGATTTGTAGGACCATATCGAGTACTGGAACGTATGGGGGAAGTAGCCTACAAGTTGGAATTGCCCGAAGGATTGTCAGGAGTTCATGATGTGTTCCACGTTTCTTAGCTGAAGAAGTGTCATGCGGAGATGGCTGACATACCGTTGAGAGATACAATGCCTTTGGAAACTATTCAGTTGGATAACAATTTGACCTACGAGGAGAAGCCAGTTAAGATCCTCGAGTTTGCTAACCGAGTTACTCGCAGCAAGGTTATCAAGTTTTGCAAAGTTCAGTGGAGCCACCACTCAGAGGATGAAGCCACCTGGGAGCGAGCGGAACATTTGTTCAAGGACCACCCTCACCTATTTTCTAGCCAACCCGAATCTCGAGGGCGAGATTCATCTTAAGGGGGTAGGTTTGTAACATCCTAAATTTAAATTTTCAATTTGGAATGTTATACATTAGATCATCAATGCATATCATATTTCTTTTGCATTTTGGTTGATCCTAGAAATTCTACGCAACTCAATGACCCACAGAGAGAGTTGGGGATTTCGATATTTTCATATTTGAGTTCTCTGAAATTTTGAGAATAGGATCATTTGATTTTATTTATTTTATCATCAATTATTTCTAATACAGAAATATGAGAGATGGAATAAAATGACTTTCCCAAGATAAAGAAATATTGAGTATTTAATAATAAAATCAAATAAGTTTTTTTTTATTTCGGAGTTTTTCGGTGTTTTATTTGAAATTAGGAAAAAAATGCGTTTTTTCAAAATTGCATTTAGGTCCCAAATAAATGTTCACCTTGTGAGGCTTGATTTTAGAAGCCCGTGAAAATTTATTTCGGAATTTTTGGAGTCCGTTTAGTATTTCTTTTTTTTTTTTTCTTCCGAGCGGAATATATAAAAAAAACGCGCCGCGCGCCGACTGGGCCAAGGCCCAGCCGACGGCCCACCCCGCCGCCTGCGTCTCCCTCCAGGAGACCGAAGCCGCGCCGCCGCCCGAGTCCGGCTCGGGGCCGCCGCCGTGCCCCCTCCCCCAAGGCAGCACCCCTCCCTCTCTTAAATACCGAGCCGCCCCGCCGCCTCACCTCACCCCGCCCCGCCCGCCAAGCCGCAGCCGCCCCGCCGCCTGCCTGCTGCCGCCGCCGCCGCCCCGCATAGCGCCGCCGCCGCCGGAGCCCCGCCCCGCCCGCCGGAGTACCTCGCCGGAGGTATAGCCGCCGCCGTTCGCCGTTCGGTTTTTTTATAAAAAAAAATAATAACCGCCTCGGTTTTTTTTGAAACCCTAGATCGGTTTATTTCTCTGGTTTATTTAATTAGTGAACATTCACTAATTCGTTCGTTTTAACGAACGCGTTCATCGTTTAGTTTCAGATAACGAACGTTCGTTCGTTAATCTGTTCTTCATTTTTCTTTTCTCGGATTAAATCCGCGATTTTTCTGATCGCGGTTCCTGATCCGATTTTCGTTTTAGTTTAACTTTTCGCTCGTTTATTGGAATCAGGCGATTCAAGCGCCTAGGGATTCGTCTCGAAACCCTCTATCCGTGTAACCAACCTAAACAAGATTTTGCTACTGTAAAATTTGCCCTAGATCCAGATTGCTACAACAAAGTTGTTTTCTTTCGCCGTTTGTCTTTCGTTGCTTTGTTCGATTTGATTCTTTTGCCAACCGGAGTTCTTAAGTTGAACCTTTTGGTTAGATCTCTTATTTGAGTTTTACCTGTGCATTAGATGAGTACTTATTGTATGCTCGTTTGTTTGTTTGCGATAGAGTATCCGGAGTGCGCCGCCTGTTACTTCGAATCGCTAGGTTTCCCGGATCATCAGCAAGGCAAGTAACACTTTGATCATACCTTCTCTACTACCCAGTTTTATTGCATTAGATCAATCCACACACATTGCATGATTAGGATCTAATTAAATTGTGGGATGGGAAGTAGATGAGGTAATACCTATTACCAGTTTATTTTTTCAAACCTTTGGGAGTTACTTCTACGTTTGCTTATCATGCATGCTATGCTAGTAGACGTGGATTGGGTGAGTGAAATCCATTGACAGATGTGAGATTGTTAATTAATGGTTTATCTAAGGTGGCAACTTAAACACACATCTGGGTGGATTGAGGCACCTGGGTATTCCAGGACTTGCCTGTTTTCTTTTGGACCGCCACCCAGGCTCAAAGGGATCATAAGACTATTCATACTAGAAACTTCCGTGTGCAGCCACAAGCTATTATGGGCTCTAGCATAGTTGACTAAGTTGTGCGAACTCTTACAGTGGTAGACTAGCAGATGTAGGGGATGTAGGTGGTACGGTCTACCCGATCGTAAGGTGCTAGCGCTTCTGAAAGACTATGTCTCGGTCATCCGTCTTCTCAAACACCCTGTAGTGCGAGAAACCAAACGGAGGCGATCGAGTCTTGTGGGGAAAAGTGCGCAAACCTCTGCAGAGTGTAACAAACTAATCATGGATTAGCCGTGTCCCCGGTTATGGACATCTTGAGTATCTAGTACTTGGATTATCATGTGAATCTCAACATGTTACTCTAAATTAATTTTGTTGGGTTATGTTTAATGATGATGCTTAATTGGGATTGAGAATGCTATCAACCATTCTCAATGTTTAACAACACCATGATAGTTAATAAAATTTATTCCTTTGAAGTAGGGAAAAATTGGCTTTACGCAAAAACTGTAACCATAGAGCTTTCCACCAGCCAAATATGCATATAGTATAGCTGTTTCATTCCATTACTCTCTATGTGTTACTTGCCAGCATATTCCATGTGCTGACCCGTTTTCGGGCTGCAACGTTAATGTTGAAGACTTTTCAGACGACGATTAAGGAGTTTTTAGGTCGTGGTTCTATACTCAGTGATGCCGTTGGAGTTGATGGACTCACTTATCTTCCAAGCCTTCCGCTGTTATCGTTATTAGATGGCCTTAAGCCATATTTATTGTAATAAGTTCTCTTTGAGACACTCGATGTAATAAGTGTGTGATTGCTACTCTGCTATAAATCCTCCGAGTACTGTGTGGTGTCAGCATTACTGATCCAGGGATGACACCGGAGCACAGAGATCAGACTGTTTGAGGCCTGGTCGCTACATCAACAGGCTTAAATTAACATAGGGCCGAAATGTTAAACGGACCCTTAACAGGCCAAAACTACTATCAGGCCGAATTACTAAGTGGGCCTTTAGCAAGTGGGCCCAAAAGCATAGTGTCCAGTTGATGGGCCGAATCTGATATGGGCCATAATTAGGCCCAAAACCTCTTAAAAGGCCGGACCTGGTCTGGGCCGTAATTTGGCCCAGAACTTGGTAGGCTTTTAACGGACCGGATCTCATATGGGCCACTATTAGGCCCGGAGCGTGGCAGGCCATTAATAGACCGGATCAAATATGGGCCGGCATTTGGCCCAAAACATGGCAGCCAGTTAACGGGTCGGCCTACTAGGGTCCTCAAAATCTTGTGGGCCTACAGCTGGGCTGGCCCATTAATGTCGGCGAAATCTCACGGGCCTTTAGCTGGGCCGGCCCATTATGATCCCCAAAAATTTTGTGGGCCTTTACTTGGGCCGGCCTATTATGGCACACAAAAATCTTGTGGGCCTTTACCTTACCTAGGCCGGCCCATTATGGCCCGCGAAATCTTGTGGGCCTTTAGCTGGGCCAGCCCATTGTGGTCCGCAAAATCTCATGGGCCTTTAGCTGGGCTGGCCCATTATGGTCCGCAAAATCTTGTGGGCCTTTAGTTGGGCCACCCATTTAAACTTGTTGGGCCGTGCCACGTGTCGACGTATCATAGGCGCCTTCTGTCCAGTGAGTGGATGACATCTGTCCTGACGATGAGCCGACACGTGTTTCCTCTAGCCAATGATGATTTTACACGTGGAAAATCCCCATTGGTCGGGGCTGTTAACAGGTTATCTGATCCAAAACCCGACCCGAAGCTTAACGGTGTTCCGTTACGGTGGATGCCACGTGTCGGTCACCCTTGACAAAAGCACTTCTGTGACGCGTGATTTATCGTCATGGAAGTGGACACTTTTGTGCTGATAATTTTGGTAATGTCATGGAACACTTCTACGACAGTACAGGTATGACTATCTTGATTCTGTCATAAATTTGTCATGGATGTACATGCATGAAAAAAAGGCGACCTACTGTGACAAACACGTATCATCATGGAAGTGTATTTTTTTTGTAGTGTATATAACTTGCACACGATTACAAGGATAGATCACTGAGCAAACTCTCAAAGAAGAAAGGATCGAACTAAACTTTATTCATCTAATGCAAAAGATCAAACTAAAATAAGTAAAAGAAAAAACATAGTGGGATGATACGATACCGGGGCACCTCCCCCAAGCTTGGCGGAAGCCAAGGGGAGTGCCCATAGCCGATACTCAGTTCTCCTTTGGTGGTGAAAAAGATGATGGTAATGAAGGAGAGATCGTGTTCTCGGATTTCCATGGCAATGGCCCACCATCATAAGAGGAGGAGTGAGTCTCATGAGTCCTGCAACCAGAAGTCAAACTCATACCTAAAAACATCGCCTCATATGCAAAGACCTGGTTTTGAAGATCATAAATCTGGCTTTGAAGAAAGTTGATTTGCTCGTTGAGGGTGAAGATGATGTCCTTCATGGGCTTGCCATCAACCTTGAGATCACGGGAAAGGTCCGTGATCATGAGGTGATTGGCATTGAGCCCGCGCTCCACCATTCCCTTGCACCGGAAGGCGTTTTGCCCCACAGCTTCAAGCCTGGCCTCCATGGTTCCCGTCCCCTTGGGACACGGCACGCCGCAGAGGTGAAGCACCCCCTCATGCATCTGGATGACCTGAGGGTGCTGCACCACTTCCCACAAATAAAGGTTGATGACGTTCTTGAAGAACTTGTCCTTGGAGGAGCTTTAAGAGGCCATGGTAGATGGGATCTGACAAAAAATAACAAGGAAAAAGAGAACAGAGGATTTCTTCATGATACGGTGATCAACATGTTCGGGAAGTATATATAGATTTTTTTTATCTTGGAGGACAAGTATATGGAAGAAAAACGCAGTACGGAAGGTGTCCCGGGTGGGCACAACCCACCTAGGCGCGCTAGGCAAGCCTCGCGCGCCCTAGTGTCTTGTGCCCACTAGGGGACACTTCGTGGAAGTTTCTTTATTTCCAAAATTTTAAAAATATCCCAAAACTGACAAAAAATATTTTTTTCGGAATTTTCGGAGTCCGTTTACACATCTTTATTTTCACGATTCTAGAGTATTCCGGAAGGACTCTTTTATGTGCGCTTCTGGTGTCAAAGTTTGGATAATATTACTTTCAACATTAATAGGCGTACCTGAGATATAATGCTTTATTCATTTCCCATTGACAACCTTCGGGTTAGTACCTTCGAAGTTATTTATTTTGATGGCTCCAGACCGATAAACCTCCTGGATGACATATGGGCCTTCCCATTTCGAGAGGAGCTTCCCTACAAAAAAAATCTAAAATGATAGTTGTACAAAAGAACATATTCCCCAACTTTAAACTCACGCTTTTGAATTCTTTTGTCATGCCATCTTTTAACTTTTTCTTTGAATAACTTTGCATTCTCATAAGCTTGGGTTCTCCATTCATCTAAGGAGCTTATATCAAATAGCCTCTTTTCACCAGCAAGTTTGAAATTATAGTTGAGTTCTTTAACTACCCAATAAGCTTTGTGTTCTAACTCAAGAGGCAAATGACAACCTTTTCCACAAACCATTTTATAAGGAGACATACCCATAGGATTTTTATATGCTGTTCTATAAGCCCAAAGTGCATCATCTAATTTCTTAGACCAATTCTTCCTGAATATATTAACAGTCTTTTGCAAAATTAATTTTATTTCTCTATTGCTAAGTTCAACTTGACCACTAGGCAGAGGATGATAGGGTGATGCAATTCTATGGTTAACATTAGCAAGCATCTTAAGGAAAGCACCATGAATAAAGTGTGAACCACCATCAGTCATTAAATATCTAGGGTCTCCAAACCTTGGGAAAATAACTTCCTTAAGCATTTTAATAGAGGTGTTGTGAGCAGCACTACTGGTTGGAATAGCTTCTACCCATTTAGTAACATAATCAACATCAGCCAAAATATGTGTATACCCATTAGAGGAAGGAAAAGGTCCCATGTAATCAAATCCCCAAACATCAAATGGTTCAACACCAAGTGAACAATTCATAGGCATTTCTTGACGCTTGCCGATATTACCTATTCTTTGACATTCATCACAAGAAGAGACAAACTTATGGGCATCTTTGAAGAGAGTAGGCCAATAAAATCCACATTGCAATACGTTGTGAGCAATTGTTTCTCCAGCTTGATGCCCTCCATAACCTTCAGAGTGACATTTCCGTAGGATTTGTCCCTGTTCATGCTCAGGTACACAACATCTAATAATACCATCTACTCCTTTATAAAGATGTGGGTCATCCCAAAAGTAATGTCTCCAATCATAGAATATTTTTTCTTTTGTTGGTATGTAAAGCTAGCTGGTAAATATTTAGAGACAATGTAATTAGCATAGTGAGCATATGAAAGAGTACTATGAGAAACATTTATTGCAGCTAACTGCTCATCAGGAAAACTATCATCAATAGGTAGTGGGTCATCAAGCACATTTTCAAGCCTAGACAAATTATCAGCTACGGGGTTCTCAGCTCCTTTTATATCAATGATATGTAAATCAAATTCTTGTAACAAGAGAACCCAACGAATAAGTCTAGGTTTAGCAGCTTTCTTTTCTATAAGATATTTAATAGAAACATGGTCTGTGTGAATAGTTACTTTGGAATCAACAATTTAAGATCTAAATTTATCACAAGAAAACACCACTGCTAAGAATTCTTTTTCAGTAGTAGCATAATTTCTTTGAGCACTAGAGTTTTACTAGCATAATGAATAACATTAAGTTTCTTATCAACTCTTTGTCCTAGAACAGCACCAACAGCATAATCACTAGCATCACACATAATTTCAAAGGGCAAGTTCCATTCAGGTGGTTAAACAAATAGGTGTAGATGTTAAGGCTTTCTTGAGTGTTTCAAAGGCTTCTAAACAATCATCGTCAAAAACAAAAGGAATATCCTTTTGCAAAAGATTAGTAAGAGGCCTAGAAATTTTAGAGAAGTCTTTGATAAATCTCCTATAGAAACCAGCATGACCTAGGAAACTACGAATACCTTTGATGTACTTAGGACATGGCATTTTCTCAATTGCATCAAGCTTAGCTTGGTCCACTTCAATACCTCTTTCAGAAATTTTATGACCCAAGACAATGCCTTCATTAACCATAAAGTGTCACTTCTCCCAATTCAAGACAAGATTTGTTTGTTCACATCTCTGAAAAACTCGCTCAAGATTGCTTAAACAATCATCAAAAGACTTCCCATAAATAGAAAACTCATCCATGAAAACCTCAACAATCTTTTCACAAAAGTCAGAGAATATAGCAGTCATACATCTTTGAAAGGTAGCAGGTGCATTACATAAACAAGAAGGCATACATCTATAAGCATAGGTTCCAAAGGGATAAGTAAAAGTAGTCTTTTCTTGATCAGGTTGAGAAACAGGTACTTGTGAAAAGCCAAAGTATCCATCTAGGAAGCAAAAGTGTGTGTGCTTAGATAATCATTCAAGCATTTGATCAATAAAAGGCAAGGGGTAATGATCTTTTCTATTTGCTTTGTTTAATTTTCTGTAATCAATTACCATTCTATAGCATGTAACAATTCTTTGTGGAATAAGTTCGTTCTTATCATTAGGAACAACAGTAATACCTCCTTTCTTAGGGACACAATGAACATGACTTACCCATCTACTATCAGCTATAGGATAGATTATACCTGCTTCCAAAAGTTTTAAGATTTCCGTTCTTACCGCTTCCTTCATTTTATTTTAAGATTTTCGTTCTAACCAGTTCCTTCATTTTTGGATTCAACCGACGTTGGTGATCAACAACGGGTTTAGCACCAGGTTCCATATTAATTTTGTGCTGACATAGAGTGGGCTAATGCCCTTTAATTCATCAAGAGTATATCCAATAGCAGCCCGAGGCTTCCTTAGAACTTTCAGTAATCTTTCTTCTTCATGTTCTGAAAGGTTAGCACTAATAATAACATGATATATCTTCTTTTCATCGAGATAAGCATATTTCAAAGTGTCTGGCAATTGTTTTAATTCAAACGCAACATCACCTTTAGGTGGTGGAGGACCTCCTAGAGTTTCAATAGGAAAATTTTGTTTAAGTAGAGGACGTTGTTCAAAGAAAACCTTGTCTATTTCATTTCTTTCATGCATGCATATGTAAATCATTTTCATGGTCTAGCAAATATTGTTCTAAAGGATCAGTAGGTGGAACAGCAATAGAAGTAAGACCAATTAATTCATCCTTACTAGGAAATTCTTTTTCATTATGATTTCTACTAAACTTGGAAAAATTAAACTCATGAGACTCATCACCAAAGCTAACACCAACAGTTTGTTTCTTACAATCTATCTTAGCTTTAGCTGTATTCAAGAAAGGGTCTACCAAAGATAATGGGACAAAAATCATCTTGTGGGGAACCAAGAACAAGAAAACCAGTAGGGTATTTTATTTTCCCCACACAATACTTCAACATCTCTAATAATCCCAATTGGTGATATGGTGTCTCTATTAGCAAGTTTAATAGTAACATCTATTTCTTCTATCTCAGCAGGTGCTATGTCTTTCATGATTTCTCATATAAAGTGTAAGGAATAGCACTCACACTAGCACCCATGTCACATAAACCATGATAATGGTGATCTCCTATTTTAACTGAAATGACGGGCATGCCAGCAACAGGTCTATGTTTGTCCTTTTATCAGGTTTGGCAATTCTAGCAGCTTCTTCGTAGAAGTAAATAACATGCCCATCCATATCTTCTTCCAGGAGATCTTTAACCACAACAATACTAGGTTCTACTTTGATTTGTTCGTCAGGTTTAGGTGTTCTAATATAGCTTTTGTTAACCACAGTTGAAATTTAGCATGTTCTTTTATCCTAACAGGGAAAGGTGGTTTCTCAATATAAGCAGAAGGAACAACTGGATCAACATTATAAAGTATAGTTTCTTCTTTAACTGGTACCATTTATTAATTTCTTATTTAATAGGTGGACGATATTTAAACCACCTTCTCTTTAGTGAGTTTAACATGAGTAGGAAATTATTCACAAAAGGAGGCTACTATCTCAGAGTCAAGTCAATATTTTGTGCTAAACTTTTTAAAAGCATCGGTATCCATAAAAGATTTAACACAATCATACTTAAGTTTAATACCTGACTCTTTACCTTCGTCGAGTTCCTAATCTTCATAGTTGTTTTTAATTCTTACCAAAAGATCCCATCGGAATTCAATAGTCTTCTTCATAAATGAACCAACACAAGAAGTATCATGCATGGTTTGATCATTACGAGAAAGCCGAGCATAAAAATTATGGATAATAATTTCTCTTGAGAGCTCATGATTGGGGCATGAATATAACATTGACTTAAACCCCCCCCTAGCTAGAGCGATACTTTCTCCTTCACGAGGCCAAAAATTATATATATAGTTCCGATGACGATGAACTAGATGCATAGGATAAATGTTTTGGTGGAACTCCAATGTCAAACGATTCCAATTCCATGATCCAATATCATCACATAGAAAATACTATGCCAATGCTTTTCCCTTCAAAGATAAAGGGAAAACCTTTTTCATCACTTCATCCCTGGGTAAACCTGCAAGCTTAAATAATCCACAAATTTGTTCCACATGTATCAAGTGCATGTCAGGATGTTCGGTTCCATCTACTGCAAAAGGATTAGCTAGCAGTTGTTCTATCATACCAAAAGGAATTTCATATTCAATATTTTGAGTAGGTGCAATAGGTTGAGGGCTTGCTAATTGTGGTTTCGGACGAGGTGAAGATACCCCGAACAAACTCCTCAAAGGATTGTTTTCCATAGTAACAAGTGACAATAAATTTCAGCACACTATATAAATGTTTCCTTACCAAATTCCAATTAACAAAAGCGCTTCACTCCGAGGCAACGGCGCCACAAAAAAGGCTTGATGACACACAAGTATAGGGATCAATTGTAGCACTTTTCGGTAAGTAAGAGTGTCAAACCCAACGAGGAGCAGAAGGAAATGACAAGTGGTTTTCAGTAAGGTATAGTCTTCAAGTGCTGAAATTGTAAGTAGCGAGTAGTTTGATAGGAAGATAATTTGCAACGAGCAAGTAACAATAATATTAACAAAATGCAGAAGGTAGCCCAATCCTTTCGAGGCAAAGGACAGGCCGAAACGGTCTCTTATGATAAGCAAAGCGTTCTTGAGGGTACACGGGAATTTCATTTAGTCACTTTCATCATGTTAGTTTGATTTGTGTTCACTACTTTGATAATTTGATATGTGGGTGGACCGGTGCTTAGGGGTTGTTCTTACTTGAACAAACCTCCTACTTATGATTAACCCTCCCGCAAGCATCCGCAACTATGAGAAAAGTATTAAGAATAAATTCTAACCATAGCATTAAACTTTTGGTCCAATCGGTCCCTTACGGAATAATGCATAAACTGGGGTTTAAGCTTCTGTCACTCTACAGCCCACCATCTAATTTCTACTCCACAATGCATTCCCTTAGGCCCAAATATGGTGAAGTGTCATGTAGTCGACGTTCACATGACACCACTAAGGGAATAACAACATTCATACTATCAAAATATCAAACACATATCAAGTTCACATGATTACTTACAACATGATTTCTCCCATGACCTCAAGAACAAAAGTAACTACTCACATATGATAAACATGTTCATGATCAGAGGAGTATTAAATAGCATAATGGATCTGGATATATAATCTTCCACCAAATAAACCATATAGTAATCAACTACAAGATGTAATCAACACTACTAGTCACCCACAAGTACCAATCTATAGTTCCGGTAATAAGATTGAACACAAGAGATGAACTAGGGTTGTGAGGAGATGGTGTTGTCGAAGAGGTTATGGAGATTTCCCTCCCCAAGATGGGAGAGTTCTTGGTGATGATGGTGACGATGATTTCCCCCTCCGAGAGGGAAGTTTCCCCGGCAGAATAGCTCCCCTGGAGGGCAAAAGTCTCCTGCCCAAGTTCCTCCCCGCGGTGGCGGCGCTTCGTCCCGAGAGTCCTCCTCTTATTTTTTATAGGTAAAAATGACTTATATACCTAAAAGATGGGCACCGGAGGTGGGCCGAGGAGGCCACAACCCACGAGGGCGCGCCCAGGTGGGTTGTGCCCACTGGTGGCCCCCCTCTGTGTTTATTAGCTCCAGTATGTCTTAAATAATCCATAAAAAATTTCCGTGTTTCATCTCATTTGGAGTTGTGTACGATAGGTGGCCCCAGATTTCCTGCTGCCGGAATTCTCCCTCTTGGTGTGTTCCTTGCAAATTATGAGAGAAAAGGCATTAGAATTACTCCAAAAAGCATTATTATGGATAAAAACATTATAAATAATAGTAAGAAAACATGATGCAAAATGGGCGTATCAATGACACATCACCATGCCTTTAATGTGCTCACCTACCTTGTCAGCCTAGGGCATTCCATAACAACTATAAAAGGAGGAGCAAGCAATAATAGAACAAGGTTGGACACATGTTAGAACACCAGTACGGTTATGCAGTGCTTCCCTGTTCCTGAGAAGCACTTGTAGCTCTTCATCCACCCACATAAACACACCAAAAAGCTGGAGTAGGGTAATACGCAATCATGCGGACCAAACCTGATAGAGGCGAGGGTCCCGATCTTTCGATGAGATGATAAATATCGATTTGGTGGAGACGACTTTGACGATCCGACTACAAACGGGCACGACGTTGCGCCTTAGCAATCGCTAAACCAATCTCCTGAGGTTACTGACGATGCTGGAAGCATGGTCAGCCTGACCACGAAGGTCTATTCCTGCAAGCAATCGAAGAACGAGCAAGAATACGATAAAGCAATCTGAATATTACAAATATATATGAAGTATTGATAATGGTGGGGATCCGGAAGCGGTCTTGGTCTGGTCGTTGGACACAAACGAAATACATGAAGTTGCAATGGCTAACTTTTAACTAAAGAAATCCCCAGTCTAAACGAAGCCTTAAGGGCTATATATATAGGGAAAAGAGAGGGGATTTTGTCCACCGTTGGCAAGGTGGGACTAAAACACCTCCTAAGTCGTTTCCCCTACAATATGGACTCTAAAAATAGATTACATGGGCCTGGCCCAAAATAAGGTGGCGCAACACCAATAATAAGCTATGGAGGAAATTTGTGAAAGGCCATCTTGTATATTTCGTCCATCTTCTTGTATGTCATCATGGTGGCTTCAAAGTCCGGAAATCTCCACTTGAACCTCCGTTCTTGTTCTCTTTGCACGCACCTTCATCTCCGTGCTTGACCATGCTCCAATGTTCATCCTTCTTGTCCGTGCTAGGCCCTTCAATTGCAAGCAACAAAAATGTATCTAAGTTAGGCAGCATCATATTCTCATGAACACTAGAAACATTACCAAGAAACGAAAGTACCTGATAATTTAATTGGCGTATCTGAGCTCTAGCAACTGTTCCAAGAGGTAAAACAACAAGGGATATGGGTGTAACTGTGGTAGCCATGTCCTCATCATCCTCCCCTTCTTGAAAACAAAGCCGTCCTCGGTGTTGCTTAATCTGAAATATGGCTAACAATAGAGACAAGGTGTACACATTGTATATGTATATGTCATCCATTTTAACTGATCTCAGTTGTGGCACATGTGACACAGTTATACAAGAGCACCCTTCAAAAGTCGTGAAAAATAAAGCCAATATATTATCACAAGAAGTCAAAGGCATGAAAATATTGCTACTCAGTTTGCACATATAAGTGAAGCTCTTATTCATAATAAAAGATTGGCAATGCTCATAATTAAACCATCCCAACCTTGATGAACCATCACCAAGATTAGAGGTCATATCAAAATGATTAAACATTGGCACAACTATTTTCAAACGTATTTGATCCAAATCTGATCTTTTCACTGATTCACATGGTTCTTTTGCATCAATAGTTAATTCAATGGGTTCACTCAAAATTGTTTGATCACATGGCAAAGTCAAATCATGAACATAGTCCTCTAAAATAGCTGGTGTGATCAAAGTAGTGGGTAGCTCATCGCATGGTTCATTTAAATTGACAAGGCATTCATCATACTCATGTGGAGGTGGAAGATCGGTACCTTTGTCATTACCTCTTATGATCAACAAAGATGATTTAGGCACTCTAGGTGGCGACATGTCACATGGTGGAGGTGATGTAGTGCTCTCAACAATGGATGTTGTTTCCATAGGAGACGCAGCGGTGGAAGGAACAACCGTCGCAACTCGTGGGATTTGCACCTTCCGCTTGTTTATCTTGTGGGCAACATGTCTTGTTATCTCCTGTTCAGCTTTGCAAGCAAGACAAAACAAACGGTCCATAGGATAACATGTTTCATGAATTAGTATCTCCTGAATGTCACGGTTTAATCCTCCCCAAAATCTATCCATAAATTCTTCTTCACTTTCTTCTAAAGAGGAATGCAACAAGGTAGTTTGTAAATCATCATAATATTTCGTTATAGTGTCACTACCTTGTTTTAAATGTTGCAACTTTTTAATCATGTCACGAGTATAATAAGCGGGGATGAATGTATGTCGCATGGCAAGTTTCAAATCATCCCAAGTAATAGGTATATAATCAGGGTGTAACCGACAATATTCACTCCACCAAACTAAAGCATAACCAGTGAAAGAACCAACCGCAACCTTAACTTTTTTACGTTCATCAAAATTATGGGAAGCAAATATAATATTTATGTCGAACTCCCATTCAATATATAAAGCAGGTCTAAAACGGCCATTAAATGATGGTATAGAAACATTAACCTGATCATGTGCATTTGGATGTTTATGCACCTCTCGTGATCGTTGTGGAATTTGCATAGGTGGTGGCACGTCTCCCGCGATCGACAAAGCCCATGGATTGACTCTAGATCCTGTCATGATTAGTAGAAACAAGAAACAAAATCCAAAAATAATGTTCCTATAACTACTAGGATGTGGTAGTAAACGCTCACAGTAAAGCAAATATCAATGTCTTACAATGTCTTACCATGCAGCAGGCGGTGATCGGCAACCAGCGGTGTCAAGTAACTCCAAAAGTTGGCTAAAGCAATTGCTAGGTGAACGTATGGATACACGGTGTAGAAATATGTGGAGCTGGGTTGGCTTTATATATGTGAAAAAATGCTACAACCACGTTAATTAATGCAAGCTGAAAATTCATTCAAAGTGGTCGAGTGCTGGTTCTAGGCTAGACCGTACTAGAGACGCGAGCCTATAACACAAATAATTTTCACGCACTGACAAAGTAGCACAAAACAATACACGGTGAGGGGAAAAAAACTGCACTCCAAGATACTTCCGAACAATAGGATGCCCTCCAAACAGAATAAACCACTTAAATCTATCTCATCCTTCCACAATATTCTGTTTTTTTGCAGCGTGGTCTCCAACGTGAATGATTCCAACCAAACAAACTAGCATGTATAGATGTACTTGTCTTTTTTTTCCTCCAGTGCAAATTTTGCAACCGGACCAACACAACAGAAGTTGTCGAATCTGTTTTTCTTTTCTATCCTTCCGAAAGATGTGCGTGTATTCTACCACGTTAGGCCTTTCTTTGGAAACAAGATGCAAAAAACGAAATTTCCTTCAACAGGCCAAATTTGGATCAGCACTTGCCTTCTCTCTCTCTTTTTTTTGCTGCAATCTCCACTTCTCCCGTAATCAGGCCAAATCTGCTCTTTTTTTAGCTGATCTGAAGTTACCAAACCAGTAAGATTCGGCCTGATCTTTTTTTTATTTTGCAGATCCGAAGTTACCAAACCAGGTGCATACTACGTCCCCCTTTTCCTCTTCTTTTTTAGTCAAAACGCCCCAGCAAACTTCCCACAAAATCAGCCAGCTACCAAACACCAACGCACTTGCCTTTTGTTTTAACTCACTTTCCAACTAAATTAAACCGATCAGCCCTCCTTTTTTTTATTTGGCTGATTTTTTTTGCGTATTACTTTCCAATTAGCGCACAACTCATGTCCTTCCTTCCTTCTTTTTTCAAAGAAAATTGCCCAACAACAACGGCCACCAACCAAACCGATTGGCACTTGCCTTTTTTTTATCTTTTCTTTATGTCCGGCTCTCCTGCTGGGAACCCTGCATGTAGTATTGTGCAGGGCCAACCAATTTGTGACACGTGTACTGATGGCTCCAACATCTTAAAAAAAATCAGTTTGGATACTCAAATTCTTTTATCGCTCCTCATCCTCACGGTCACGAACGATTTGAAAAGCCGTTAGTGCCTTCATGAGATAATTCCTGTGAACTATGTGAGCTACGGCCGGTCGGAGCGTACATGCATGCCGCTGTGGCCATGGCGGGCTGCTATTGCATCCATTACGAAGTGCCAGACGTAGCCCGGCCGGGCAGCCGCCGTGTCGCGCTCATTCACTTCACGTTCAGGTAGTGATCAGGACCAGCGCCGCCGGTAAAGACGACCTGCAATCCACTTGCCCACGTCCAACCCGACCTTGTGCGCCCGGCGCCCTCATGGTGGTTCGAGCAAATCTGCAGAGGGAAGGACTCCGTGGGTGAAACAAGCGAACACGGTAGATGTGTCACTGGCGCGGGCGCAGGCGCCACCAAGCTGCCGACCATGAATACTGCCCCACGCGATGTACGTTACGAGCTCACGGAGGCACTAATGGCTGCTCAAAGAGTCCCTGAGGAAGGATATAGTAAGAAAAAGGAAAAGATTTTAAGATGTGGGGCCTGTCAGTACACGTGTCACACATTGGTTGGCCCTGCACAATAATGCGTGCAGGGTTCCCAGCAGGAGAGCCGGACTTTGATACGCACAAAACTTTCCGCAACCAACAGATTCCTCACTAATTGCAGATTCAACTTTCCTTTCAAGCACCCACATGATCTGTTACTTCCAAATCTTTTCACTTTTTTTCGATGAACACACTTTCCAAAGGACAACTCCTTCCACGTGAGATCTCACACTCCAAAGCTGGCAAATCTTTCGTGAGGAAACAAACCCAGAGGAAGAAACGGATCAGTTTTTTTATTCTTTCCTCTATCCACGGCAGTTCCTTCTATCTGCTTCTTTTTTTTCGCGCGCTAGATTTCTTCTCAAACACAAAAAAAATCCAGAAAAAGTGAATCGCCAGGACTCCATGTTATGCGTAGACGTGGAATACCAAACCAAACAGTTTTTTTTGGTCTTCACTTCCTCCAAACCAAAAGGAAATCCCTTAGTCTTAGGAAACAGAGTCAAACTTTCCTTTTTTATATCCACGTTGGTTGCTCCTTTTTTTAACCTCCTAATGGATCAACACTTTCCTTCTAGTACACAACCGAATCCAACAACTTTAATTTCCATTGTTAATCTTTCTCGGTTCTTTCTCTCTCTCGTACTAGGTCACGTACACCCCAAGTACAAATTGATCTGAATTTTTTTTGTGTGTGTGATCACAACGTCCCAACAAAATCTGCCCACCAGATCTCTCGAGATGAATCAAGTATCAATGTTGCTCATGAGAGGATGACGACAACGACAATGGCTGGTGGATGGTGGTGATGTATGACAACAACAGCGGCAAAAACAATGAGTGGCAGCGGAAGAGGACAATTATGCGGATGATGGCGTAAGCATATGCGGCGTGAAGCAAACGTGACTAGAACTCGAAACTCTAAAAGACTAGACACTAGAAACCAGCAACTCGACACACGATGCAACCGAAAATTCAACAAAACAAAAACTAAGTGATAATAGCGAAAGGCTCAGACTGTCTGGGATATGACGAACTAATCTAACTTTTTTGTGGCTTTTTTTGTGGACTATAGGTATGAAGAACAGATGCAATCTAAACTATGAAAAACCGAGAAAATCTCACCGAGCAACCTGAAAACTGATACCACTTGATAGAGGCGAGGGTCCCGATCTTTCGATGAGATGATAAATATCGATTTGGTGGAGACGACTTTGACAATCCAACTACAAACGTGCACGACATTGCGCCTTAGCAATCGCTAAACCAATCTCCTGAGGTTATTGATGATGCTGGAAGCACGGTCAGCCTGACCACGAAGGTCTATTCCTGCAAGCAATCGAAGAACGAGCAAGAATATGATATAGCAATCTGAATATTGCAAATGTATATGAAGTATTGATAATGGTGGGGATCCGGAAGCGGTCTTGGTCTGGTCGTTGGACACAAACGAAATACACGAAGTTGCAATGGCTAACTTTTAACTAAACAAATCCCCAGTCTAAAGGAAGCCTCATGGGCTATATATATAGCGAAAAGAGAGGGGATTTTGTCCACCCTTGGCAAGGTGGGACTAAAACACCTCCTAAGTCGTTTCCCCTACAATATGGACTCTAAAAATAGATTACATGGGCCTGGCCCAAAATAAGGTGGCGCAACACCAATAATAAGCTATGGAGGAAATTTATGAAAGGCCATCTTGTATATTTTGTCCATCTTCTTGTATGTCATCATGGTGGCTTCAAAGTCTGGAAATCTCCACTTGAACCTCCGTTCTTGTTCTCTTTGCACGCACCTTCATCTCCGTGCTTGACCATGCTCCAATGTTCATCCTTCTTGTCCGTGCTAGGCCCTTCAATTGCAAGCAACAAAAATGTATCTAAGTTAGGCAGCATCATATTCTCATGAACACTAGAAACATTACCAAGAAACGAAAGTACCTGATAATTTAATTGGCGTATCTGAGCTCTAGCAACTGTTCCAAGAGGTAAAACAACAAGGGATATGGGTGTAACTGTGGTAGCCATGTCCTCATCAAAACCGTGGTAAATCATTGTGTCCATTTTGCATACTTTAGTAGTGTAGGTCCTCACCTTTGTTCTCATCCTGAACTAGCAAACAGACGACTTTTGTCCATGGTGTCTGATACGTCTTTCGTCGTATCTATAATTTGTTATTGTTTCATGCCAATATTCTACAACTTTCATATACTTTTGGCAACATTTTATATTATTTTCGGGACTAACATAATGATCCAGTGCCTAGTGCCGGTTCCTGTTTTTTGCATGTTTTCTGTTACGCAGAAAATCCGTATAAATGAAGTCCAAATGTGATAAAATTTTACGGAGATTTATTTTGGAATATATGTGATTTTTGGGAGGAAGAATCAACACAAATGAATGCCCATGGGATCCACAAGGCATCAGGGCGCCACCACCCCCAAGCCGCACGGGGTTGCCTTGTGGCCACCTCGTAAGTCGGTTGGAGCCCTTCTTCGGCCGCAAGGAAGCTTATATCAAGAAAAAAAATTGTGGTAAAATTTCAGCCCAATTAGAGTTACGGCGCATCTCTGGATATTTGAGAATCAGTTTTCGGCCAAACACGGAGAGGCGAAACAGAAGAGAAACACACACATAGAGAGAGAGAGAGAGAATCTCGGAGGGGCTCCTGCCCCCGGATGCCATGGCGGCCAAGAACCAGAGGGGAAACCCTCCTGCCGTCTAGAGGGGGAGGCCAAGCAAGAAGAAGAAGGAGGGGGCTCTCTCCCCCCTCTCTTCCAGTGGCGCTGGAGCGCCGCTGGGGGAACCATCATGACGACAATCTACACCAACAACTTTTCGGCCATTATCACGAACTCTCTGCCCCTCTATACAATGGTGTAGCACCTCTTCTTGCCGCTGTAATCTCTACTTAAACATGGTGCTTAATGCTATATATTATTATCCAATGATGTGTGGCAATCCTATGATATTTGAGTATATTCTTTTTATCTTACGGGTTAATTGTGGTATGGTGTGATTGATATGAGTTGTATGTTAAATTGGTGCCATCCTATGGGCAAGTATGTGGGATTGCTGATGTAGGGTTTGTAATATATTCATAATTCTTTTATATGGATTGCTATAGTGACAGAAGCTTAAACCCAAGTAAGGGGGTTGTTGCGTATGGCAGTAAAGAGGACTTGTTACTTAATGCTATGGTTGGGTTTTACCTTAATGGTCTTTAGTAGTTGCGGATGCTTTCTAGAGTTCCAATCATAAGAACATGTGATCCAAGTATGGAAAGTGTGTTAGCGTATGCCTCTCCCTCATTGCATATGATAAGTAGCTATCGTGTTATATTCAATTTCCCATGGACAATCTTTCTCTTTGTGTTACAAAAAGCTCTCTTCTAAAACAAACTAACTTTTATTATCTAGCTAAGTACTTCTAGTTTATTCTTGCAAACTTATCCTATTACACCTACAAAGTAGTTTTATTCTTGTTCTAGGTAAAGCGAACATTAAGTGTGGATAGAGTTGCATTGGTGGTTCTTAGAACTTGAAGAGAATATAGATCTATCTTTAGCTCCTTGTTGGGTTTGACACTCTTATTTATTGAAAAGGCTACAATTGATCCCCTACTCTTCAAGACCTTTTTCTAGCGCCATTGCCTGTGAGCACTAGCATGGGGTGAATATTCTCGTGTGCGCTTGTTGGCTTTATCACTAAGTAGATTTTTTTTTCTGTTCTAAGTTGTTTTATATCTCTAGTTATGGATATGGAACTCGATATACCAAAAAAATTAGTTGTGCTTGCTACTCATGGAGATGGGGAACCTCCTAAAACCCTCGATGCTGGTTATGTGGAAAACATTAAATACTACTTTGATAATCCTGACAAATCTCCATTCCACTTGATAATGGGAGATAGTTTGGATAACCGGGCATACTTTAGGGATTATCGCTTGTCTCAAAAAGGGAAACACTTATGGGATCAAATTAAAATTGTGTGTTAGTATACTTGGAATATGTGCTCTATGTATGATTATACTTGTTGCTCTAAGATGAAGGCTTCACTAACTTCTCTTTCAATGTGAATTTAATGGTAATGAAGCGTTGGCTTCTTATGCTAATGGTGTATATGATAACTATGATGTGGCACAAATAGAAGAATTTTTTGCTTTTAAGGGTGCTTATGAAATTGAATCTTTGTTTCAAAAGTATGAAGATTGTGATGATGCCCTTTATAGATATGAAAGTTATGCTATACTTAAATATTGCTATGAGAATTATGAATACAATGCCGATATTAATGAGTTTATTGAGAAAGTCTCTATTGTCCAAGAAGAGACTAATATTTTGTAGGCTCCTATGGAAGAAGTAATTGATGACACTGTGCACTCATTAGATCGGGTTGATCACCAATGCCCACATTCTAATAAGGGTAACTATTTGACTCATACATTGTTTAATTTCCCTTCGTGCTATGATAATTGCTATGATCCCTTGGATTTGTTTGAAATAACCCTTTTTGATGGAATTGATGCTTGTTATGCTCATGGCCATGATGCAATATGAATGATGCTTATGGAGATGAACTTGCTATAGTTCCTTATGTTAAAAATGAAATTCTTGCTATTGCACCCACACATGATAGTCGTATCATCTTTTTGAATTCACCCAACTACACTATATCGGAGAAGTTTACACTTATTAAGGATTATATTGATGGGTTGCGTTCTACCATTACACATGATGATTTTGATGGATATAATATGCATGTGCTTATTGCTCCTACTTGCAATTATTATGAGAGAGGAACCAGATCTACACGTCTCTATGTTTCTAGTATGATACAATTGCAAGAAGTTGTTTATGCTATGAATAGGCCTTTACTATGTGTGCATGAATTGTTCTTTTATGACATGCTGATGCATATGAAGAGAGTTAGTGATAGATGCGAGGGGCCCGATCTTTCGATGAGATGGTGGCTATCATTTTTGGTGGAGTAGACTTCGACAATCCAACTATGAACGTGCGAGGACGTCGCGCCTTAGCAATCGCTAAACCAACTCCGAGGGGTTATTAACCACGCCGGAACACGATCAACCTGACCACGAAGGTCTATTTGCTGCAAGCAAACGAAGAACAAGCAAGAAACTGAAATTGCAATCTGGATATTGTGAATATAAGAGGAAAGCTTTATTAATGAAAGTGGGGTTCTGTGACGTCTTGGTCTGGCCGTTAAACACAAATGAAGTACGCGAAGTTGCAGCTATGGCAAACTTTTAATCTAAACAAAAACCCAAAGTCTAAATGACGCCCTAAGGGCTGTATATATGGAGGAAGAGGGGGGAATTTTGTGGCCCTTGAAGGAGGGGTCCGAAAGCAACCCTAACTCTTGTTTCCCCACACATACAGGCTCTAAAAATATGCTATACTTAAGTACTTCAGAATTACATGGGCCTGGCCCAATAATAAGGTGATGCAGAACCTAGAATAGCCTCTGGACAAAATGTATGAAGTGGCATCTTGTATATTTCGTCCAAGGCTTCATGCACTCCTTATGGTGGCTTCAAAGTCCTGAAATCATCACTTGTAACTCCGTTCTTGTTCCCCTTGCGCATGCCATCATCTCCATGCTTGGTCTTGTTCCAGTGTTCATCCCTCTTATCCATGCCAGGCCCTTCATTTGTAAGCAAAACAAATGTATCCAATTTAGGCAGCATCATATTCTCATGAACATTAGAATCATTACCAAGAAACGAAAGTACCTGATAATGGTATTGATCCAGTATATGTAGTGATTGGTCTAGTATATGTAGGCAAGCTCTAGTCATTGGTCCATTATATGTAGCAGTAGGGGCTGTGGGTGTAACAATGGTATTGATGTCTGCATCAGTTAGACTTCATTTTTCTATCATATATGTTGCTTTGTGCCTAATACTAAATTACAAATCATTGTTAATTAAAATTTGATTTGATATACCTTGGGATCCGGTGGATTAATTACTTGAGCACTATATGCGTAGCTTCATGGCTTTAAAGATAGTGTAGCCTGGGAGACAACCCGAAAGTTTTAGCGAGTCATTTTATTTTGTTGTGTTCTTTTAAAATAATTAAAAACAAAATATATATAGGGAACCTAAAAACTTTTTCAAAAATAGAAGCGATTGGATAGTTATGCATTGAAGAAGTGAGGGTCGATCTTGAACACCTGTGTTCATTCTCACGGAAACTGTGTTCATTCGCACGGAAACAATGTAGAATTTTTCATGGAAGTTTCTCACAAAAATAATTATCCCCTTGTATAAATCCATTATATGATAAAATTAATGTGCCAAGATTTACCTTTAGGATGTTTAAATTTCTTGTTTGGTGTGTGATGTGGAAAAACATAAATTTTTGTTGTAGTGCTTGAATTTTCATAATCTACAGGAACGTCCAAAAATTCTGAATTTTTTAAGCAGTACTGCTATGCAAAAAATATGTTTCATCTGAATCTTTCCAGACTGTCTTGTTTTCACATATTGCTGTTATAGTTTCTTTATTTGTTTATGTTTGAAATCTTGTTGAGCCCAATTGACTTGGGAGCCATAGAATTGTGATAGCATACAATGGGTAATGTTTGGCTATAATTATACAATAATGTTACAGTAGGACATGATGGGATTTGATGTTACATGTAGTAACCCATCTAATAAAAAGTTCAGCTAAGTTTTGTGTGGATGAAGTATTTGAACATCGAGGAGATATCTATATGAGAAGAATAAGTAGAGGAAAGAGTTCAAGCTTGGCGATGCACAAGGCACCCCAAGTAAATATTCATGGAGACTCAAGCCTCTAAGCTTGGGGATGCCTCAAAAGGCATCACATCTTTCTTCTTCGACAATTATCGGTACGTTTCCGTTTTTGTTTTGTTCACATGATATGTGTAAATTCTTGGAGCATCCTTTGTGTTTATTTTTTTCCTTTTATTTTATTCACCACGCTGCTATGAAATAGTCCTTGGTTGATTTATAGAATGCTTCATGCACTTCACTTGTATCTTTTGAGTATGGCTGAGGGAGTCCTGGATTAGGGGGTGTTCGGGTAGCCGGACTATACCTTCAGCCAGACTCCAGGACTATGAAGATACAAGATTGAAGACTTCGTCCCGTGTCCGGATGGGACTTTCCTTGGCGTGGAAGGCAAGCTTGGCGATGCGGATATTTAGATCTCCTACCATTGTAACCGACTTTGTGTAACCCTAACCCTCTCCGGTGTCTATATAAACCGGAGGGTTTTAGTCCGTAGGAAAACTTCATCATACAACAATCATACCATAGGCTAGCTTTTAGGGTTTAGCCTCCTTGATCTCGTGGTAGATCTACTCTTGTACTACCCATATCATCAATATTAATCAAGCAGGACGTAGGGTTTTACCTCCATCAAGAGGGCCCGAACCTGGGTAAAACATCATGTTCCTTGCCTCCTGTTACCATCCGGCCTAGACGCACAGTTCGGGACCCCCTACCCGAGATCCGCCGGTTTTGACACCGACATTGGTGCTTTCATTGAGAGTTCCTCTGTGCCATCGCAATCAGGAAGGATGCCTCTTCCCGTCTTTAAAGACGGCGCCGTTACTAAGGGAGCCTTGGCTGTCGACCAAACTCTCCGGCTAGGCGATTTTCTCATGACCGCCTCTTCGGTCGTTGCGCCGACGGTGACCTCTCGGGTCATCAAAAGCAATCTTCATGTCAGCTTGGAACTTGTCGAGCAGTTAGATCCAATGGAGCTCTCTTCCGTAAACGAGCTCTTGGATCGCATCGCCGCCTTGGGGGCCACTACGGATTATGACCAGGTTGGGCTTAAACTCGATCTAAGAGAAATTAATTCTCCCCAAGTCACCCATCACGTTGCCATGGTAGAGGCACAGTGCGGCGACTCTTCATCTATCTTAAGGACTAGCTACGTCCGGATTCCCGATCCCTCCAAGCCGGATACCCGCGGAGGGGAGGATGTAACTCCAGACCTGAACTTAGAATCAGGCAACGGGCTAGATTCACTGGACAACATCCAGGAATCCAAACTTCAGAGTTTGGAAACTCCTTGGCCTCTGAGTCTTAGATTGGGTGAAGTTCCGGATTTAATTCCACCCACCCACCCGAACATAAGCGATCTATCCCAAATTAGGCAAAAGCCCGAAGAAACAGTACATCATTACTGGGCAAGGTTTCTCCTGGTTATGAACAGGATAAAGGACTGCCGCGAGGAAGAAGCAATCTCAATCTTTTGCAATAATTGCACGGACAAGGGAATCCTCAACGCCACAGGTCGTCGTGATATTACACGCTTCTCTGACTTGGCGTCCATAGTACAAAAGTACTGTGCGATGGAAAGCGCCCGGAAAACCGAAACTAAATTTTGGGACAATCCGGCCCTGAATAGAAACCTCGTCCGAAATAAAAGGGTGCATCATCATCAGACACCCGGGTTAAAAACCGAAAAACCAAAACCCTCTACAGGGCATGGAACCGTACTGGAGGGATGGCTTAATGGACCCTGTAAAATTCATAGTACAGAGGATGCCACACCAACTCATAGCCTTAGAGCATGTTGGATACTCTGGCAGGTGGCCAAAAGGGGCGAAGATCTCCTAATTCCAGAGGCAGCAGAAAACCACCTCAGGGACTCCAGTACAGTTTTAACAGTCTTCAAGACTTTTGCATCAAATAATATGCGAAAAAGAACACTCCGCAGCCTCGCCGAAGTCTATCAAGTAGCAACAATAAACCCATGGAGTGACACGGCTATTACTTTTAATTCCAGTGATGAACCTAAAATCCGAACAGCTCGAGCACCAGCCGCATTGGTACTCAGTCCTATAGTGGACGGCTTTCGCCTCACCAAGGTACTCATGGACGGAGGCAGCGGATTGAACCTCATTTATGTGGAAACCCTTCAAAAATGGAAATAGACTGGAACCGCATTGAGCGAAGCAGCACAACCTTTAGAGGAATAATCCCCAGTCGGGAAGTGCGTTGTGCAGGAAAAATCACACTAGATGTGGTGTTCGGCATGCCGGATAATTATAGGTCCGAAGAGGTCACATTCCAAGTGGCCCCGTTCAGTAGCGGATACCACACTCTGCTGGGGCGGGAGGCGTTTACAATCATCCAAGCAATACCCCATTACGGGTACATGAAGCTCAAGATGCCCGGGCCGAACGGAATCATCACTCTCGCTAGTGATCCAGACATAGCACTCCGCGCCGAAAACAAGACAGCCGCATTGGCCCTTGAGGCACTGTCTGAAGCCCTAGCGGCTGAGGAACTGACTACGCTGCGCTCCACGATAAACAAGGACGATGTGATACTCGATAAAAGATCCAAGTCCACCTCCTTTAAACCAGTGGATGAAATAGTCAAATTCCAGGTCCATCCAACGGACCCCAATAAAACAGCTTCAATCGGGGCACGATTAAACCCCGATGTAGACTCCGCACTGCGAGAATCCCTATGGGAGAACTGGGACATTTTTGCCTGGCACCCTTCAGACATGCCAGGAATCCGCAGGCTGGCCGAACACAGCTTAAATATCCTAAAAGGATTCAAACCTGTCAAACAAGCCCTTCGACGTTTCTCTGAGCCCAAGAGACAGGCAATGGGAGAGGAGCTAGCAAAACTATTGGAGGCCGGATCATCAGAGATATAAAACATCCGGACTGGCTAGCAAACTTGGTGATGGTACCAAAGAAGGACAAATCCTGGTGCCCGTGCGTTGACTTCAAAGACCTTAACAAGGCTTGCCCAAAGGATCCCTTCCCCCTCCCCCGCATCGATCAAATTATCGACGCCACTGCAGGACACGATTCGTTGTGCTTCCTCGACGCATACTCCGGTTATCATTAAATCAAGATGGCCGAGTCAGACCAAGCCGCAACGGCATTCATCACCCCATACGGCCCATTCTACTTCAACACAATGCCTTTCAGGCTCAAAAACGCCGGCGCACATATCAGCGCATGATTCAGACATGTCTGGCAAACCAGATCGGCAAAATAGTAGAGGCATACGTGGATGATGTGGTCGTAAAAACAAGACATGTCGAATCACTAGTAGACGACTTGAGGCTTACATTTGACAACCTCCAAGCATATGACATCAAGCTAAATCCGGAAAAATGCGTTTTCGGCGTTCCAGCCGGAAAGCTCTTGGGCTTCATTGTATCCGGTAGAGGAATTGAAGCAAATCCAGCCAAATCCGAGCTTTGTCACAATTGGATATCCCAAAGGACCTCAAACAAATTCAAAAATTAACCGGATGCGTGGCGGCTCTAAGCCGCTTTATCTCCCGATTGGGAGAAAAGGCGCTACCCCTCAATCGCCTCCTTCGGCGCACCGAACACTTCGAGTGGACGGATGCCGCCACGGCCGGACTCGAGGAAATAAAAGCCATATTGGCAACAAACCCCGTCCTGGCCGCGCCAAACATCGGTGAACCAATGCTATTGTACATTGCAGCAACCCATCAAGTTGTCAGCGCAGTACTCGTCGTCGAGCGGGAAACGGACGGACACAAATTCCCCCTTCAAAAGCTGGTTTACTATGTGTCCACTATCCTCACCCCATGCAAATAACGGTACCCACATTATCAAAAGATTGCATATGCGGTATTCATGGCATCCCGGAAGCTACGACACTACTTTCAAGAGTGTTCAATCACAGTAGCATCGGAAGTACCACTCAACGATATTATAAACAACCGTGACGCAACGGGCCGGATTGCAAAATGGGCCATCGAGCTCCTCCCGTTCGACATAACTTATAGGCCACGGCGAGCTATCAAGTCGCAAGTTTTGGCCGACTTCGTGGCAGAATGGATGGAGGCCGAACTCCCTAAAGAGTACGGCACATATTCAAACTGGATCACGCACTTCGACGGTTCCAAAATGTTGGCCGGACTAGGGGCCGGCGTCGTTTTGACGTCCCCCACAGGAGACACAGTTCAATATGTACTCCAGATTATGTACACGGACTCCAACAATGCAGCCGAATACGAGGCCCTTTTACATGGTCTCCGGATGGCAGTATCCATGGGCATTCAATGCCTAGAGGTGCGTGGGGATTCGAACCTCGCGATATCCCAAATAAATGGAGACTTCGATGCCAAGGATCCAAAAATGGCAGCTTACCGCAACGCCGTCCTCAAAATGTCAGCTTGGTTTGAGGGGCTCGAATTTCACCATATAGCCCGAGAAAACAATCAGGCGGCAGACGTCCTGGCACTCATCGGTGCAAAACGCGATGCGGTCCCCCCCAACATCTTCCTGGAATGGCTGTTCAAGCCATCCGTAGTATGGGAAGGGGAACAGGGCAATATTAGCCCGGACCCAACCGCACTGTCCGACGCCGAACAATCTGACATAATCGGAGGCTCAGCCAATGAAATCACAACCTCAGCCCACGTACTAATGGCCGTTATCGCCCCATGGACAGAACCATTCCTAGCCTACCTTACTAGGCAGGAACTCCCAGAGGACCAAAACGAGGCACGCTGTATAGTGCGGCGATCTAAAGCCTATAAAGTCCATGAGGGAGAACTTTATAAGAAAAGCACTACCGGAGTCCTTCAAAGGTGCATCTCCAAAGAGGAAGGGCGGAACCTGCTGGCTGAAATTCATGCCGGACTTGGTGGGCATCATACCGCAGCTCGGTCCCTTGTAAGCAAGGCTTTCCGTATAGGCTTTTATTGGCCGACGGCCCGGGCGGACGCTTAGGACTTGGTCCAACGATGCGCCGGTTGCCAGCTTTTTGCAAACCAAAGCCATATGCCACCCACCGCCCTCCAAACTATCCCCATCACTTGGCCTTTCGCGGTCTGGGGGCTTGACATGGTGGGACCCCTTAAAGGAGGAACCCACAAGAAAAATACTAACTGGTCATGGTGGATAAGTTCACCAAATGGATAGAAGCCAAGCCTGTTAAGACACCTGTGATAGACTTTATATCCGGGGTCGTACACTGTTATGGCGTCCCCCACAGCATAATCACCGATAACGGCACGAACTTTACGGCCGACGAGGTAAAACTCTCGTGCAAAAACATGGGCATCAAGCTCGATTATGCTTCCGTCTATCACCCACAAACTAATGGTCAGGTCGAACGTGCAAATGGTCTCATCATGAGCGGCATCAAACCCAGATAAGTGTGGTCCCTCAAGGAATCTAACACGCACTGGGTAGAGGAGCTTGAATCCGTACTCTGGGGGGCTGCGGACCACGCCGAATCGCACCACTGGATACACACCATTTTTTATGGTGTATGGCGCAGAGGCAGTCTTGCCCTACGACATAATTCATGACTCACCTCGAGTGTGCATGTACGAAGAAAGGGAAGCCGAGCTCGATCGGCAGGACGGTTTGGACGCCTTAGAGGAGGAGCGCGACGTGGCAAAAGCCCGTTCCACATTCTATCAACAGCAGGCTCGAAGATATCAAAGCAGAGAAGTGCGGGCCAAAAACTACAACGTTGGCGAATTAGTTCTACACCTACCAGACAAGAAAAAGGACAAGCTGAAGCCCAAGTGGGAAGGTCCCTTCATAATCGACCAAGTCCTGACAAGTGGAGCATACCTCCTATGAGATGCGTCAGATAACCGACTCGAGCCGAACCCATGGAACGCAGCCCATCTCCGAAGATTCTACGCCTAGCGCCGGACTCTGTGTTTGTCTCCTTCCTCTATCCGTTTTTTTACATTTTCTGTCTTACATTTCTCTCCTTCCCCTCTTTTCTTTTATAGCCCTTAAAGGCTCCTCAAGTGACGTGCTACTCGCGCTCATTAAACCTGGGGGCTTCTTTAACAGAAGCTTATTTATACGGGCTTCACGCCCACCACATCTGTCAAACTTCCGCATGTACCTTTTCTTCACCATTATATGCATCGATATGACTTAAGTTTTGGCCAAGCTGGGTTGCCTGGCTCCTGTGCTTACCCCTACGTTCCCGATTGTCCGGCTAGGTGGTAAAGGGAGCACCTCTGCGATTGTTACTGCCGGATCAGCCGGATGTGTACCTCAGATTGGGTGAAGCCGAAAGCTAGCGTTCTTAAGGGAATATTCGGTCGGTGAACTAAAAGATGACCTTTTTTACTTATTTATATATATGCCCCCAGATGATTTTCCTGTGTTTGCAGTCCGGACATGCACTTTAGGGCATGCCTCCCAGAGAAAGGAACCCCTAACGGAACTATTCTCTCTCGAAGATGTTTCTTACTAACCATGTAATATAACATAACTAGTTGGGAACTTGTCTGATAAAGCACTAATGACCCCTACGCCTGGTCTCCATGCATACCCCGGTTCTTACATAACCGGTAGGGTATTCGGACACACTCCGGACCGTCAGGACCTGAGGTTGAAGCGAAAAGGTCGGCAACGACAAACGATCTACAATCCGGCTAGAAGGCATTACACATGTCAATTAAAAATTACATAGTCACTCTGACTGATTGTATTCCTCTTCAATACCATATAACAGGCTGTCTAACTTACAGTCCTGCTGGGAATACTTTGCGGCCAATTCTAATTGGCCGTACACTAAGCTTACAGGGATCTCCTTCCCGTCAGGCCCCATAGGTCCGACCTCGGCCATGTGGTTTGGGTCAGACTTCGTGTACCGCGTCTTCACCATGGCCCAGGCCTCCCTAGCGCCTTGTCGGCAGGCCGATATCTTCCACAATCGGAAGCGCCGCCGAGCTCCCTTAAGCTTCTCAGAAAGCTCTCCAAGGCCCTCGGGCATGGAGTGGGAAGGCCATAAGGCTTGGGCAACGCCTCGCATCGCCTGCCGAACTCGCTCGTGCAGTTGCGAGAGCTCGGGAAGAAGGTCACCCGTAGAACCGGGCATCTCCTCTGCAGGACGACCCGTTAGCATACCTACAGACATAACTCTGTTAGTCGACTTCCTCGCCGAACTCTTTTCTTTCAAAGATTCGCTTAAGCACTTACTAAATATGCCGCGTCGAAGCCGCTGATTCTCCTTAGTAGAGTCCGACAGCTGGCCACGAACATCTTTAAGTTCAACGTCCAGCTTGGTGTTGGCATCCTGAAGATCATTCTTCTCCCGCCTCACCCTTGTCAACATACTCTCACCGGCCTTTAGCCGGCGCAAGAGTTGTTGCCTCTCCGGATCTAGTCCGGCGCCATCTGCAATATGATTTGTCAGATTTACACCCACGCCGCACTTCGCAAGATACTAATCTTTCGAAGTGTATCTTACCAGAGGGGGTCTCTTTGGGCTCCCCTACCGCGGCTAGTGCGGCCGCCAGTTGGGCTTTGCACTCTTCCAGCTCCTGGGACAGTACGGTATTCTTCTCTGTAAGAACCTGCATAACAAATGATCCTTAAATCAGTTACTCTAACTGTTTCAAGTCTCGGGGGCTACTGGTATATATATATATATTTACCAAAATTTTCTTACCCGTATGTCTTTTACATATTGCTCTGTGGCTCTGGCTAAACCATTTTGAGCGGCATGGAGATACGCATCTCCCGAATTGAAGGCATCTAATGCCTCTTGGGAGAAACAAGCGTCGCGAAGAACTGTCCGGCGACGGCTGTGGTTCATGGCACTCTCCACCTCAGAATTGGTGGCAGACAGCCTGTCCGCATCCTCTGTCGGAGGAGCGTCCGTTGCGCGCCTTGTGTTCGCTTCCGCTTCCGGGCTAGGCATTGGAGCCTGGCTGGTGGATGCGCGATTGGCAACCCCTCCGGATGTAGTCCGGCGAGGTCTCTTCGTCCTGAAGACAGCACGAACATTAATATGCCCTGAAGGAATAACACCAGGGAAAAAGAGGGTGCGCTATACCTTTGCGCCGGCGTCTCAGTCGGGACAACATTCCTTTTTACCCCACGGGGCCCTGCGGCCCCTCGTTGGCTGGTCGCCGCAGGTTCGGCCTCCCGCCTCGGAAACCTCCCCTGCAAAACATGGTCGTTGTCAGGAAAACTGAAATGCGTGAGAATGGATTCCTTCTCAAGGGGGTGAGACTCCGCTCTCTGTTACCTGGGAGGCCGGGATTAACCCTGGGTAATCAGCCGTAATGGCCACCAAGGTATTGTCCTTGCTTAGCTGATGAAACACCCCATCAATCAGCTCCACCGATATGTCCGGATCCTCATCGGAGTCCGGATCAAGGGACCGTTCTGGATCCTCGGGCTGTGGGGGATGGCTGTTTATATCCTTTACTTCCTGACGCAGTTCCTGCGTTGAAATCGGAAGACTACATATTTAATCATGGGAATATAAAACGGATGGGCAGGCACAATTGTCCACTTACCCAACTCGGAGGGTTGTACATAGAAAATCCGCCCTGCGGGTTGACATGGAGGAATTCCTCCTCTTCTCCCTTATATAAAGAGGATAAGATCTTTACTAGAGCGGCAGCTGAGGCTGGCCCCTTACGACCGTAACGGGTGGGGTCATCCTCCCCGTTAAAATCCCACATGGGGTGGCCTCTATATTGAAGCGGTTGCACCCCCCGCATAATGCATGTGGCCATGACTTCAATCATGGTTAGTCCAGAATGAGCCAATAGTCTTATCCGACCCATCAGGTGAAGGACGTCCCTGTCACCTTCTCTCTGAGAGCCCCGCGGACGCCAGCTTAGGTGTTTCTTTAAGGGAGCACTGTTGAATTCGGGCAGACCGGCCCGGACAGGATCCGGCAGCGGGACATCATCTATATAAAACCATTCCGAAGGCCAGTCCTCGGACGCCTTCTTTGGGGTTCTGGATAGATATCCGGTCCCGGCGATACGCCACACTTCGGCTCCGCCCACTTGATATATAGACCCCTCTTGAGAGCGGGGCACCAGGCAGAATAACCTCTTCCACAGCGCGAAATGAGCCTCAACACCCAAGAATAGCTCGCAAAGGGCGACGAAGCCCGCGATATGCAATATAGAGGCGGGCGTGAGATTGTGCAGCTGGAGGCCGTAGAACTCCAGAAGCCCACGGAGAAATGGATGAATTGGAAATCCAAGTCCTCTTACTAGATAGGGGACGAGGCACACCCGCTCTCCTTTGGAGGGATTGGGGGTGCTCTCCGCTTGCTCTCCGCCATTATAGGTGGCGAGTCCGGCTCGGACCGGGACCATATAGGCCTGAAGGGGAAATCCCTTGGCCTGAAGTGACACTAGCTCGCTGTGCGGGATGGAGCACCTCTCCCAGTCTCCAGGTTTAGGACTGGAAGGGCGAGAGGAGGAGCTGCGACGGCTGGCCATGTTGGAATGGACCTTTGCTGGAGGCGCTCTGATGATTGCTCGCGGAGAGGAGAAGGTGTGGTTTGGATCTGAATCCCCATTCCATTAAATAGGCGGCTCGTTTATGCGGCTTGGGGTCTGAATGTAAAAACACCCCGACTTTTCGCATTCGTTTAACACGTGGAAGACGGCCATTATTGGGCGTGGAAGTCAAGGTGCGTTACATTATGAAAATCGGACATTATTCAACAGGTACACGGAATTTGGAGAAGAACCCGCCTTGCAATGCCGAAGACAATCTGCGCGCCGGACTCATCGTCATTGAAGCCTGGTTCGGGGGCTACTGAGGGAGTCCTAGATTAGGGGGTGTTCGGGTAGCCGGACTATACCTTCAGCCGGACTCCAGGACTATGAAGATACAAGATTGAAGACTTCGTCCCGTGTCCGGATGGGACTTTCCTTGGCGTGGAAGGCAAGCTTGGCGATGCAGATATTTAGATCTCCTACCATTGTAACCGACTTTGTGTAACCCTAACCCTCTCCGGTGTCTATATAAACCGGAGGGTTTTAGTCCGTAGGACAACTTCATCATACAACAATCATACCATAGGCTAGCTTTTAGGGTTTAGCCTCCTTGATCTCGTGGTAGATCTACTCTTGTACTACCCATATCATCAATATTAATCAAGTAGGATGTAGGGTTTTACCTCCATCAAGAGGGCCCGAACCTGGGTAAAACATCGTGTTCCTTGCCTCCTGTTACCATCCGGCCTAGACGCACAGTTCGGGACCCCCTACCCGAGATCCGCCGGTTTTGACACCGACAATGGCTTTATAGAATGCTTCATGTGCTTCACTTGTATCATTTGAAGTTTGGATGCTCGTTTATCTATACTTGGGAAACTGTTATTTGTAGAACGCTTTTTTAATTCACTTATATTTATTAGAGCATGGTCTTTTGTAGAAATAATTAAACTCTCATGCCTCTTACCTTTCCACAATTTGCTAGCCTCTTCGGTATCGTGCATTGCCCTTTCTCACCTTGAGAGTTGGTGCAAACTTTCCCGGTGCATCCAAAACCCATGATATGATACTCTCTATCACACAGAAGCCTCAATATATCTTCCTCAAAACAGCCACCATACCTACTATCATGGCATTTCCATAGCCATTCCGAGATATATTTCCATGCAACTTCCATCATCTAGATATACATGACTTGAGCATTCATCATCATATTGATTTGCATGATCGTAAGATAGCTAGCATGATATTTTCATGGCTTGTCCATTTTTTGATATCTTCGCTACGCTAGATCATTGCACATCCTGGTACACAACCAGAGGCATTCATGTGGAGTCATCTTGTATCAGTTTTATCTAGTTGTAAGTAAATAGAAGTGTGATGATCACCATTATGAGAGCATTGCCTCCGTGAGGAAAGGATAATAGAGACCATGATTCCACCACAAGTCAGGACGAGACTCCGGACGGAAAAAGAGAGGCCAGAAAGAGCCCATAAAAAATAAAAAAATGAGAGAAAATTATACAAGGGGCAATGTTACTATCCTTTTCCACACTTGTGCTTTAGAGTAGCACCATGTTTTTCATATAGAGAGTCTCCTAAGTAATCACTTTCATATACTAGTGGGAATTTTTCATTATATAACTTGACATGCATATTCCGATGATGGGCTTCCTCAAATGCCCAAAGTCTTCATGAGCAAGCGAGTTGGATGCACACCCACTTAGTTTCCGTTGTGATGAGGACATCAATACCATTGTTACACCCATAGCCCCTTCTTCTATACATACTGGACAATTACTAGAGCTCGCGCACGCCAATTGAATTACCAGGTACTTTCATTTCTTGGTACCGATTCTAATGTTCATGAGAATATGATGCTTCCTAAATTGGATACATTTTTTTTGCTTACAAATGAAGGGCCTAGCTTGGACAAGAAAGATGAACCTTGGAGCAAGTTCAAGCATGGAGATGATGGCACGCGCAAGGGGAACAAGAACAGAGTTACAAGTGATGATTCCAGGACTTTGAAGCCACCAGAATGAGTGCATGAAGCCTTGGACGAAATCTTCAAGATGCTACTTCATAAATTTCATCCAGAGGCTATTCTAGGTGCTGCATCACCTTATTTTTGGGCCAGGCCTGTCGGCGTTCTGGGAATGGGGGTCCCCAGACTTGCCTGCCTGCGGCGTGGCTCAAAGGGGGGCCCAGCACGGCCCATCTTCATCAACACAGACCCAAGACCCTCGCGAGGGTCCAAGCCTCGTGGGGCGGACGACACAGAGCTTCCTCAGGCATGGCCTCATCAAGCTGGCTCGTGAGGAGGCGGAGAGATCAAGGCGGGGTACCTCACGAGGTGCCCATGACGCAAGCCATCACGACCAAGGGCGCCAGGCGGGTGCCAGCCCGCGCAGTGTCCTCCTTTCCTCTTTGGTACAAAGGGGGCAAGCGCAGCCGCGGAGTACCAAGGCATCAGGCAAAGGTTGCCATTTCGGTGCAACGAGACCAAGACCAGCAAGACTGCAAGACGGAGGTCATCGTGGAGCCCAAGACGGCGTCACCACCAGAGGTTTGTGCAGGCGAAGACTACTTTTGTTAGGGTAGCGAGTACTAGCTGCCCCCCTTCAAATTAGCCCGCCATTGTTGGCTCCCTTCCCGCTCGATATTTTGGAAGAGGACCATGGCCTCTATAAATAGGACCAGCCACCCACAAAGAGGGGGGAAAGGATAAAGAAGAGGGGTTCAGAGGGGTTAAGACGGAGAGAGAGAGAGAGAAGGGTGGCTGAACTCCTCCCAGCAGTTCATCGCCCCAGCCAAGAACAGACCCTCGCGAGGCTATTCTTCCTTGTATCATTCATCATCATCAGCCCAAGAGGCAATCCACCACACCACACACTGGAGTAGGGTATTACACCACAAGGGTGGCCCGAACCAGTATAAACCCTGTGTCTCTTGTGTTGTTCTTTCCATGGCTTAGATCTTAGCGAGGCGAAGGGGTGCAGGTAGGTAGGCAGCGAAATCTCCGCGCGCACCCCAGTGTTCGAACATCAAGGGTCTGCCGGAGCCCAAAATCCGACATTTGGCGCGCCAGGTAGGGGTGCGCCAGAATTCGTCTTCCACCACCCCATTCTCCTCCGACCATCGCACCCATGTCTGACGCTCGGCGGGCCCGCGCCGAGCGCCGGGCCGCCCTCGCTTCCCGCGTTGCCCAGACGGCTCCTGTCGGCGGGCGTCCTCACCGTTCCCCGTCACCTGCCATCAACGCCGCCACCGGCCCGGCGGGGGACGAGCAGCAAGCATTGTCTCAGCATCCGTCCGTGCGGCAAGACGGCCGCACCGCAACTCCCTCGCTCCCCCCGGCTGGTTCTTCGTCCCGCGCACTTCACGCACCCATGGAGGCTCGAGCTGCGCTCATCGCGGCAAATGAGCTCCTGCGCTACCGCCCCGTCGACGATGTCTACGAAGAATGGCTCGACCGCGTTGCCGAGCTCGTCCGCGTCGTAGGGGGCTCTCCTTCGCCGTCCGTTCCGCTGCACCGCACCCCGCCCCGCGCGGGCGACAAAGCTCCGGCGGCGCCCCGACCGCCTCCTCCTCAAGAAGGCGCCATGGCTCCAAGGCGCGTGGCCCCTGGGCGGAACCCGCTCCGTCAGGTGCCAGCGCAGCAAGAGCAGAGCTGCCAGGAAGTGCCTCACCCGCAAGAAGCTGCCCGGGCGCTCCCTGCTCCAGCATGTCGCGACCATGCTCCTGCTCCCGCACGTCAAGACCCAGCTGCAGCGCATGGAGACATGCAAGACCAAGCTCTCCGTCACCCAAGACCTCCCGTGGCAACAGCAGGCTGCCGTGCCTTCACCGCCGAGCTACGCAGTGTCGCATGGCCCGGGAAGTTCAAGCCAGACCTGCCTCCTCGCTACGACAGCACGGCTGACCCTATGGAGTTCCTCCAGCTCTATGAGCTGGGCATCGAAGCTGCCAATGGAGACGAGAAGGTCATGGCAAACTGGTTTCCCATGGCGCTCAAGGACGGGGCCCGCACCTGGCTCCTGAACCTGGCTCCAGGCACGATCTCCTCCTGGGACGAGATGCGCACCCGCTTCATCGCCCACTTCCAAGGTACTCGTGACCGGCCACCCGCCGTGAGCGACATGCGCTGCATCAAGCAACAACCGGGGAGACCCTGCAGAAGTACATCCAGCACTTCAACAACGCACGCCTCAAGATTCCCAGGGTGACTGAAGAGGCCATCATCTCAGCTTTCTCCGACGGCGTGCGTGATGTCAAGATGAAGGAGGAGCTGGCGATGCATGAAGACCTGTGCACTTCTTTGGAGCTGTTCAACTTGGCGACCAAGTGCGCCAGGGCTGAGGAAGGGCGTCTCTCCCTCCTCGAGCTGCCTGCCGCGGACCCGAATGAGAAGAAGCCCAAGGCCAAGGATGTGAAGCGCAAGGGGGCTGCCGTGCTCGCGGCAGAACCAGACACCAAGAGGGGCAAAGATCAGCCCGAGCCTTCCAAGGGCAGCTGGTACTGCGTGTACCATGACCTCCACACCCACAACACCAACGAATGTCAAGAGCTCTGAGCCGTGCGAGAAGGAAGGATCGTCCATCGCCCCGACCGCGGTGACCGGGGCTATGGTCGAGGAGGAGGAAGGAACGCAGGACGCTGGGAAGACCGTGGTCGCGCCAAGGGTGGCGCGATCAACCTCACGAGGATCGCTGGCAAGACCTGCCTCGCGAGGGAGACTGGAGGGGTCGGCCTCGCGAGGATCGCCCACAAGGCAACGCAGGCCTCCCTCCACTGCCGCCGCAACCAAGGAGAAATGAGGACCACCACCAGGACGAGGAGGCTGGGGGCTTCCAGGAGCAGCGCGCGATCGCCTGCATCCTGGGCGGGGCTCAAGCCCCATCCTCTCAATGCATCTTCAAGCAGTTCGCCCGTGAAGTGAATGCAGTCCTCCCCAAGCTCGAAGCCACGCGCCCTCTCAGGTGGTCGGCGTGCGCCATCACGTTCAGCTCGGCAGATCAGCTCAAGTGTGCGGCTACAGCCGGAGTCCTCCCGATGCTCTGTTCCCCAATCATCAGCAACGTGGTGGTCACTAGGACCCTCATCGATGGCGGGGCAGGGCTCAACGTCCTGTCCGTGGAAACATTCAACAATCTCCAAGTGCCCTACAGCCAGCTTCAGCCAACCAAGCCTTTCTCCGGAGTCACCGACGGCTCCACGGTCCCGATTGGGCAGGTCCGCCTCCCTGTCACCTTCGGGGCACATGACAACTACCGCACCGAGCTCATCGACTTCGACGTCGCTCACATTCGCCTGCCGTACAACGCCATCCTCGGGTACCCACCACGGCTACAACGTCCTCAAGATGCCAGGAAGTGGCGGAGTCATCATGGTGCCCTGTGAAGGGAAGGATGCGGTGTGTTCCTTGGAATGAGCCTTTCAGGCCGCGTCACTAGAAGACCCGGATCGCGGAAGCAGGAGGCTTCCCGAGACCGCCCCCAAGAAGAAGAAGACATCGTCCGGCCCGGCTCCTCAGGAGGCAGGCCCCTCTGGACCCGTGCCTGCCCATCGCATAGGAAAGCGCGCCAGGAGCCCTCCTTAGGCAGGGCTCGGGGGCTCTCCCCTGGAGGGCCACCGACCTGGCTAGGGTCGCGAGGGAGGCGCTTGGGCACCACATGGAGGCGTGTTTCGAAGCACGTTTCCCTCAAGAAGGAGTAAGGCAAGGAGAGCCAGACCCTCAGGAGTTCGTCAGCAAGGCCATTCAGGAGCTACAGGAGTCAAGAGTCATGAAAGGCGGCCGCCGTCTACCAGCAGTGGCTCCCCATCAAGGCGAGGATGGTGGGCTGCGCGTCTGCATTGACATACCAGTGCTCAACCGAGTCGCCTCTCTGGAGCGCCTCTGGCCCTCGTGAGTGGGGCGCTGCGGAGGTCGACCCCACAGCTACGTTCGCATGCCTTACGGCTTGCCGAACGCGGCTGCCACGTACCAGCGCCTCATGAGGGGCATCATGGAGGCACAAGAGGCCAGGCGTTCCGCAGCCCTGGCGGAGATGGAGATGGTCCGCGGGGAGCCGCCAGCACCTCCGGAGCCTCCCGAGGCCCCCGGGCCTGGGAGCTCGTGAGGATCGGCTTCCACAGCCCACCGAGTCTGCTACACCAACATCCCTTCGTCCTCAACGTCATCAGCTGACGCCAACTAACGGAGCTGCTCCCAAACGGCACGACGCTTGTGCATGGGTCCGTCCCTGCAACGCCAACAAACCTGAATGGCTGAGCTCTGGCCGCGGCAGCCCCGCATAGCATCACCTCGTCAAGCCTTCAGTGCCTCATTACCCCTCGGAAGCAACCAACGGCTGACTGTCAATTGTCATGGCAACCCCTCGTTTTCTTTTCTATGATGGGTCTACAGGATCTCTTAAAGGAGCTGCGTCAGGCGAGGCCCTTGCGGTGTCTCCTCCACTCTCGTCCGCGTGAACCGCTTGCACGTTAAAGGGGGAGTGCCTGAGCATCGCGACTCAGGGCTCCTACTGGCTCTCCAGCCCTCACCCTCTGGCCTTGTCCACGGCATCGCGACCTGGCATACCAGCGACGGCTGAGACTCGCTCGAGGGCCGGGACCCGAGGACGTAGAGCAGAAAGGGGAACAAAGGCGAGAGGGGAGAGACACACGAGGACCTCGCCGAGCACCCTCGCGCCTGCCGATACACGGACCCGGCGACACACCAGAGAGCGGCCACTGATTCTCGAGATAAGTCATCACCCGGAAGCGCCAGCTACCGTGGCACCATCCCCGCACCTAATGCTATCCCGTGTTAGCGACGCCGCTCTCCTTTCTCACCAAACGACGGCTGCTTGGGCGCCAAAGGGGACCTCCTGAGCATCGCGACTCAGGGGCTCTTACCGAACTCCGGGTCGCTCACCTCCTGGCCTTGACCATGGCATCATGACCTGGCATACCAGCGACGGCTGAAGCCGCCTTGGGATTGGGACCTGTCGACGCAGAGCACCAAGCCCTCGTGAGGTTCGAAAGGGAGAACTGAGCTAAGACGGAATGAGCAACTCGCACAATTCTACAACAAGGGTTATATTAACAAAACAGGATCACAGGCACCTTACAAGCCCCCACGGGACGCGTTTTTGATTCCTCGCAGGGAACAGATCCTAAAGGGACACTAACTACACGCGCCCCAGCAGAAGACACCATCATCAACAGTGGGCCGTCAAGCACCGGCGCCAACCCCATCCTGATCAGAGTCGGCGGCGGCCTGACGAGCCTGCCTTGCTCGAGGAGTGGAGCCGGCTCGGGGGCTCGTAGCTGTCGTCGCTCGTCTCCGGAGTTGCAAAGAGCTCGCCAGAGTCGCTGGAACCTCCGACGCCTCCTCCGCCTGAGGAGCCGCCAAGGGAGCGGTCGGCAGGCCCAGTCCTCGCCGCAGCAGGGCCCCGACCACCTCTCCCGGGGCAGCACTCCAGCCGGCTCCCGCTCGCATCGAAGACCTTGAAGAGCATCACCGAAGCACTGTCGTAATCCAAGTGGATTGCGAAGACGCCCCTTGTCCTACAAACCCGGGCAATCTCTCTCTAGCCCCGAGTCATGAAGACCTCGCCCGGGGCAATGACCGCGACCTCTGCCTCGGTCGCGAGGGTGCTGCAGCCGGCGTGCTGCAGCCAAAGCTCCAGGGGCTCCCCCTGCGGGATGATGGAGACGAAGAAGGGAGGAAGGTGAATCCAAGACTGAAGAGGAATGGCGATGTGGAGCACGAACTCTCGGGAGGAGCCCTCGGTGTGGACCCCAGGGGGGACGACCAACACCTTCGTGACCCGTCGGCGCCGACGGCGGCGCCGCCTGTGGCGGTCAGCATCAGCTCCTTCAGGGCCCTCGACATGGGTGTACAATGGAAGCGGGAACCCCGGCGGCGCCCGCTCGCACCAAGGCCTCGACACCACCTGAAGGGCCCCCCTCATCCGCGCCACGGGGGACGAGCCGTTTCTTCGGCGGGAGTGGGTCTGGTTCCTCTCGGGTAGCCTTTCCCTTCTCTGCCATCGAGAACCGGCGGATCAGAGCCATCGCAGCAAGACGGAGCAAGGATCACAAAGAAGGAGAAGCAAGAAGGGATGGACTGGAAGGGCGCGCGCCGTTCCGTACTTATAGCCGGCGAAGGCCAACCGTCGACCTCCACGATCGCAGGTAATCATGACCCGCTTTGCATGCAAGGACTTGTCCAATCCGTGCAGTTGCCGAGGCGCCATGGGGAAGTGGAGACGCCCACGTCCAGTCAACCGCCACGCGGCGCCCAAGGCCGCAGGCTGTTAGGGCCCGCGGCGCTTCGCTCTTGCCCTTCCGCCTCCCTGCACGGCCAAGTCCGGGCGCGCCTTGGGCCCGGGGGCTACTGTCAGCGTTCTGGGAATGGGGGTCCCCAGACTTGCCTGCCTGCGGCCTGCGGCGTGGCTCAAAGGGGGGGCCAGCATGGCCCATCTTCATCAACACAGACCCAAGACCCTCGCGAGGGGCGAAGCCTCGCGGGGCGGACGACATGGAGCTTCCTCAGGCACGGCCTCATCAGGCTGGCTCATCAGGAGGTGGAGAGATCAAGGCGGGGTACCTCACGAGGTGCCCATGATGCAAGCCATGATGACCAAGGGCGCCAGGCGGGTGCCAGCCCGCGTAGTGTCCTCCTTTCCTCTTTGGTGCAAAGGGGGCAAGCGCAGCCGCGGAGTACCGAGGCATCAGGCAAAGGTTGCCATTTTGGTGCAACGAGACCAAGACCAGGAAGACTGCAAGACGGAGGTCATTGTGGAGCCCAAGATGGCGTCACCACCAGAGCTTTGTGCAGGCGAAGACTACTTTTGTCAGGGTAGCGAGTACTAGCTGTCCCCCTTCAAATTAGCCCGCCATTGTTGGCTCCCTTCCCGCTCGATATTTGGGAAGAGGACCAGGGCCTCTATAAATAGGACCAGCCACCCACAGAGAGGGGGGAAAGGATTAAGAAGAGGGGTTCGGAGGGGTTAAGAAGGAGAGAGAGAGAGAAGGGTGGCTGAACTCCTCCCAGCAGTTCATCGCCCCAGCCAAGAATAGACCCTCGCGAGGCTGTTCTTCCTTGTATCATTCATCATCATCAGCCTAAGAGGCAATCCACCACACCACACACTGGAGTAGGGTATTACACCACAACGGTGGCCCGAACCAGTATAAACCCTGTGTCTCTTGTGTTGTTCTTTCCATGGCTTAGATCTTAGCAAGGCGGAGGGGTGCAGGTAGGTAGGAAGTGAAATCTCCGCGCGCACCCCAGTGTTCGAACCTCAAGGGTCTGCCGGAACCCGAAATCCGACAAGGCCCATGTAATTTTGAAATACTTGATTATAGGTTGTTTTTAGAGTCCGTATGTGTGGGGAAACAAGAGTTAGGGTTGATTTTGGACCCCTCCTCCAAGGGCCACGAAATTCCCCCCTCTCTTCTCCAATTTTAGACTTTGGGTATTGTTTAGAGTAAAAGTTCTCTACAGCTGCAACTTTGCATACTTCGTTTGTGTTCAATGACTAGACAAAGGTGTCACAGAACCCCACCTTCATTAATGAAGCTTTCCTCTTATATTTGCAATATCCAGATTGCAATCTCTGTTTCTTGCTTGTTCTTCATTTTCTCTTAGGAAACAGACCCTCGTGGTCAGGTTGATCGTGCTTCGGTGTGGTCAATAACCCCTCGAAAGTTGGTTTAGTGATTGGTAAGGCGCGACATCTCACACATTCGTATTCGGATCGTCAAGGTCGACTCCCATAGAAAACGATAGCCACCATCTATCGAAACATCGGGACACCTTCGCCTCTATCAAGTGGTATCAGATTTCCAAGTTGCTCAGTGAGATTTTACAGTTTTTCATAGTTTAGATCGAGTCTTTTCTTCATACCTACAGTCCACGAAAAAGCAAAAAAAATTAGGTTGAGTTCATCATATCCGAACCAATCTGAGCCTCTGCATAATCTTTTTAGGGTTTTGCATTGTTGAATTTGCGGTTCCATTGTCGTGTCTAGTTGCTGGTCTTAGTGTCTAGTCCTTTAGAGTTTCAAGTTCTGTTCACAAGTTGTCACGTCGTCGTCGCATCATCATCATCACCGCTGCCATATACCACCATCATCGTCACCGCTGCCATATACCACCATCGTCATCATCGCTGCCATATACCACCATCGTCATCACTGCTGCCATATACTGCTATCGTCATCACCGCTGCCATATACCACATATCCATCGCCATCACGATAATCCGAGTCCACCTCCATCAGAGATTCGCCACCAGTCCGTTATCCACCACCCTGCATATATCCCCCAACAGTCTGAGTTTACACCAGTTTCATCTCTGCCACTAGTCCTAGTCCGAGTCTAGTATTTGTGTCTTTGTTTTCGATTTCTATGTGACGCTATACTCCGAGTCATGACAGAGTAGGATTCTTCAATTTCTGTGCCATCCACAGTAGAAAAATAGTTTCCAGTTTAAAAAACTAAGTCTGGAAAATGCTGGCTAGGCAGTTTTTAGACCATTTGTAGACTTTTTCGAAAAAAAATTTGTTGCGGAGCAAAAAAAAGAGGAAAAAAAGTGCAAAAAAGTGAAAAAAAAAGAGATTCAGAGTGTGCTCCTCCCTTGTTTACGTGTTGCGCCGTGATTTTGTTAGTGTTCTAGGCTCGCGTCTCTTGCACGGTCTAGCCTAGGACCAGCGCAGTACCATCGTTGAGCATTTATTCAACTTTGCATCTCTGAATTGATTATTGCTTACCCTTTTTGCTACCATATTATAAGCCTTCCCAGCTCCACATACATCTATATCGTGTGTTTGACTCTAGGTGGTAATCGCTCTATCCAAGCTTTGAGAGTTTTGACTGCAACGGTTGCCAATCACCACCTGCCGCTTGGTAAGAACTTGTAAGAATTTGAGATTTGCTTGACGGGTTTGTGACACACTGCCACTTTCTAGTAGTCTTTAGGATAATATTATTGTGTGTTTCTATTGATGCTAACCATGGCAGGACTACAAGCCGATGAGATTGACTGGGAGAACATGGCGAAGAAGGAGCTTCATGATAAATTTAAGCAAATGTTGAGTCAATAGGTAGAAGACGTCATGGCCACCTTTGGAAAGGCATTGGAGAGGATTGATGACGTTGAGAAGACACTTGACCAAGTTGGACGCCAAGTTCGATAAAGTACTGGCGCATCTTCAACAATCACCGCCCGTTGCACCTGTCCCACCTCTACATCAACAACAACACCAACAACAACATCGCCTTCCAAATCAAGTCGGACGAGCATTGCGCGTTCCCCTTGAGCTTGGTCAAAATTCTGGTGCCGTTGTACCTATTGTTGATGCTTCTATAGCTCCTTCTGCTACTGCAGAGGTGGAGGACCATTACGAGGATGAGGTTGATCAAAATTAGAACTACGTGCAACCACCAGCACCACCACCACCAGATCGTCCTCATGCATATCATCACAACGGTAGGGCTGCACCACCACCTGAGGTACGAGATCATTACCATCTTCCTAAACTAAAATTAAATATTCCACCATTTGAGGGTAGATATGTTCCTAATATATATCTTACTTGGGAGTTAGAAACTGAACAACGTTTTACATGTTTACAATATCCTAAGGAGAGACGTGTTCCTGCTGTTGTTTGTGCTTTCACTAGTTTTACATGTGTTTGGTGGTCTGAACACTGTAGATTATTCCTATTCTAGCTACATGGGCTGCTTTGAAAACTGCTATGCATACTCGTTGGGTTCCACCATATTATGAACGTGAATTACTTCAAAAATGGCAGCGTTTAAGACAAGGAAAAATTTCTGTAGAAGAATATTATCAGGAATTACAAAATGGCATGATTAGATGTGGTATTTCTGAGGATAATCAAGCTATGCTTTCACATTTTATGGGTGGATTAAATAAAGAGATTCAGACCATTCTACAGTATAAGGAATATAATAATATCACTCGTTTATTCCATCTTGCTTGCAAAGCTGAACGTGAAGTGCATGATCGACAGGCATTGGCGCGAACTAACTTTTCTGCAGGTCGACCTTCATCATGGACACCGCGTGCATCCTCTACTTCCACACGTTCTTCTGCACCGACACCTCCGTCAGCTGCCACCTCCAACTGTGGTACAAGAAAGCTGGCACAACCACCACTATCTGCCAAGAGCACACCTTCTGGGCCTGTGTTGGAGATATGCCCTAGAGGCAATCATGTATGATGATATTTCCTATGTGTTTATGAATAAAGATAGTCCTTGGACATTATCAGTGATGTGTATCAGCAAGTACGTGACTTTTTTGTGGGACTATGCATTGTATGATGACTGTGCTAATAGGTCCCTAGTCGAAAGGGTTGTGTGGACGCGCAGCTGACTAGACTAGCATATAACATGGTCGATGGCTTGGTCTCATTAGCCATGGACCATTGGATGCTAACCAGATAATATGGACTCGGAAGGATCTGGTCCGATTCGACGTAGTTGGATCCGAGTTGAGATAAGGTCCGAGTCGGATTGACCCAACTATGAGACGCAACGATATGTCATCTGTGAGTCTCTAGTACAACATACGTTCTATGTCCTTAGACCTAAGCTGGCGCATGTACTCGGGATGTTGACCGACATGCTTTGGGCCAACCAAACGCTACTCTGTGACTGGGTAGTTACAATGATATGTTTCGGGCTTGTCCAGACCCATGCTACGAGACATGGTCGACCAAGATGGGATTTGCCCCTCCGATCAGGAGAGATATACTTTGGGCCCCTCATGTGATCCGACCAAGATAAGCATGGCCATGCGATTAGGATTATGAGATAATCCGGTTTGTGGTCGAAATCACAGGAACGAGAAAGAGGTCGGGCTAGCACAAGGATGACAGACTCGCCTTGAGCCCGACTATATATATCGTGTGGCAAAAGGAATGGAAGTATGATGTACAGGTTCGCTTAACCAGCTTCATAGTCTGCTTCGTGTTCGACATGTACTAGGGGCCGCTACCAACTATGCAATTCGGAGGTGATCCGAACTGCGACCAAGCTGGCTTGAACCTAAGGGGTCGCACGCTTAAGGGAAGGAACCTACGAGGTCGGATCATAGGACACCAGCCGGATGTGATCCGAGCTATGTTCGGATTCTGGCTGAGTAGACTTATGAGCTTTAGGGTCCGTGCGAGGCCCAAGTGTTGAGCCCGCGACGGACGCCTATATAAAGTGGGGGTGCGGCACACTCATGCGGTTGATCGCTTCGCCGCTGTCACTAGGGTTTGCATGTGTTGCGAATAGACACCTCCACTCGCTGCTAGTTGTGTGATCGGACCTAGCTGTCTGCCACACGACGTTCCTCCTGCACGCGTGGATACCATTAGAGGTGGTGCACTTGTGCCACTCCAGCGAACCTGTACGTGGGAACTGACGACCGGCTGTTTGAGGGAGATCGGACGAGGAGGAGACGATCCACGCAGACGCGCTGCCCCAACTCTTCTTCTGCTGCACGGCACTGCGCGTCTAGTGGTAACGATCTATGATCCATCTCCCGTAGCATGTTCTTGGTTGTTCTGCATGTAGGAAAATTTTAATTTGCAGTTGACGCACCCTACCGTAGAACCCAACAGTGGTATTAGAGCCTCTGCTATAGGATATGGATTCAGATCGTATGCATATTAGATATGTGGAGGCGGCAGATGAGATATGTTGTCGTTGATAAGATCGGTTGTGTGCATGGTTCATGAGATCAACTGCACATGGGGATCGATGTGGCTATGTTTTCTGATGATCAAAATCGATGAGGTCGTGACACAACCTACCCCTACCAGTCAGTATCCGCCATTGGGGTCAACAGTGAAACGTAAATCCAAATCGGATTTGCGATGATCGATGAGATCGGTCAGATCACAAAATTCGGCGTGATCGGAGTTCAGATGTGATCTCTGATTTCTGAAAACATCGGGCACTGCCCGCACCCGTGAGGGGCGATGCCCCTTCGAACCCTGCCCACTAACCGGCTAGTGAGACCGCCGTGTGGGTAGCGCCTTGTATTTCATACACGATCACTCAAACCGGTAGAATGCGATTCTATGCGTAACTTTGTTTTGTAGGTTTGATGTGAATAGTATGGCTCATGTGTATGTGATGCATGTGTGTAAATTATACATGGCCTGCATGTCATGTCTGTCAGCCGGCAGGAGCCAAAGTGCTATCATTATATTGTATAATGACCTGGGTGTCGACTTGTGACTATATGTAAAATTCATTACTACTTGTAGTAGTTGGTTAATAGAGATCGGGTTGGTAGCTTGGCTCCTAGCGTGACAAACAAGACGGAGTTCCTAGATGGTCATCGGAGCCGGAGCCGACCTGGAAGAACATCCATGAAGGAACCATACTATTTCACAATATATGTTTTATTTGTGATTGTTATGCTTCTTGTTTTCTATGCATGTTAGAATGATAGAAAGATCCCTCGTTAATATCAAGAAATTGCCATTACCGATGGTGCACCTTCGCACGTCAAGTACGTCCAGTAGTGGGCTCATAAAATTGGGGTGCTGCTAGGTGTCCTTGAACTGAAGGATTCATGTCGGACACGGACATGCACTACATCAGGTTAACTTGACAAGGCTATCAAAACGGTTTTGGGCCTTGTGGCAAAGAAGGTTGGGGGCCGGGGTATGAGATACCTTCCTGACCGATAGGAGTCATATAGAGATACGATTAGCAAGGAGTTTCTTACTGGATAGGCATGTTGTCTAGCAGTGATGCTAAAGCTCACTAGTCGCATGTGCTAGTCGGATCCAGAATCACTGAGAGTTTGCAGTTGGATGCCCACTTCAGTGGGAGTATTTATATTTAAGGCTTGAATTACTCTACATAAACACATTTCTTAGTGATTGCATATTTTCTGTTGTAGATCAATGACACCGCATGCTCAACCCAACTTTGCATTGAAATCAATTCTAGAAAAGGATAAACTGAATGGAACAGACTTTACCACCTGGTATAGAAATCTGAGAATTGTTCTCAAGCATGATAAAAAGGAACATGTTCTCAAGCTGGTCTAAGAAGAAGGCTAAGGTAAAGGGCACAGAGATGTTAACATCCGCCACTGCATCGAAGTGTGGACCGGACTCAAAAACCATTTGCTATCATTGCAAGGAAACCGATCACTGGAAGAGGAACTGTAGCAAGTAGCTTGCAAATCAAGAATGTCGGAAATGCTTGTTCAGGCAAAGGTACACTTGTTGCATATGTTATAGACATTTACCTTGCTGACATACCTAGTAGCTCTTGGGTATTTGATACCGGATCGATTGTTCATATTTGCAACTCAATGCAGGGGCTGGTAAGAACTAGGCGTGTGGCACAAGGGGAGACTGACATCAGGGTCGGCAACAAAGCAAGAGTTGTTGCGTTGGAGGTCGGCACGATGCAGCTCTAGCTTCCTTATGGATTTATTTTGGAATTGAATAATTGTTATTACATTCCTGCACTTAGTCAGAACATTATTTCTGCCTCATGATTGATGAGTCAAGGTTATGAATTCAATTTAAAGGACAATGGTTGTTTGATTCATTTGAATGGTATGTTCCACGGCTATGCACCCATTGTTGATGGTCTATTTATATTGAATCTAGAATAGGAATTGGTCCATAACATGAATGTCAAGAGGCATAAGCGTAATGAGATAAATCCGACGTACTTCTGGCATTGTCGGCTTGGACACATTAGTCTGAAACGCATGAAGAAGCTCCAGGATGATGGGCTCCGAACTTCGTCCGACTTCAGGACGTTCGAGACATGCGAATCATGCTTGCTCGGCAAGATGACTAAGTCTTCTTTCGCAAAGAGGTGCGAGAGGGTTCCGAGCTGTTGGAACTGATACACAGTGATGTGTGTGGACCAATGAGCACAACTGCCCGAGGTGGCTATCATTACTTCGTGACTTTTACCGACAACTTGAGTAGATATGGATACATCTATTTGTTGAGGCACAAGTCAGAAACTTTTGAAAAGTTCAAAGAGTTTCAGAATGAGGTTGAGAATCAGCTCAGCAAGACTATACAACTTCTATGATCAGATCGTGGAGGTGAGTACATGAGCCAGGAGTTTGATGATCATCTGAAAAGCCGAGGTATAGTACCTCACCTCACACCTTCGGGTACGCCACAGAGAAACGGCGTGTCGGAACGGAGGAATCGTACCTAGTTGGACATGGTTTGATCTATGATGAGCAAATCAGATTTACCCTTGTCATTCTGGAGATACGCTCTAGAAACTGGAGCTTTCACACTTAACAGGGTACCATCAGAATCCATAGATAAGACACCACATGAGATATGGACCGGGAAGAGTCCCAGTTTGTCTTTTCTAAAGATTTGGGGTTGTGAAGCATTTGTCAAGCGACTTATGTCAGACAAGCTTACACCCAAGTCGGATAAATGCATATTCGTGGCATATCCAAGGGAAACCTTGGGATATATCTTCTACAACCGGGAAGAGAACAGAGTGTTTGTTGCTAGGAACGGGGTTTTCCTTGAGAAAGAGTTTCTCAGATGGGAGGCCAGTGGGAGGACGGTCCGACTCGAAGAAATTTGAGGACCACTCGGGGACGGCTCGGCTGGTGATGAGATCATACCGGAGTCAGTCAGGGAACCCGTAGTGGATGCGGCACCGGAACCACGGAGGTCGAAAAGATTGCGCAGAGTGCGTGTTGTATTGTAGTCAGAAAGCAACGAGCCGGCCACGTATGCGGAAGCGATGGTGAGCCTGAATTCCGAGGCATGGTTAGAGGCAATGAGATCCAAGTTAAAGTCCATGGATGAAAATCAAGTCTGGGACTTGGTTGATCCGCCGCCTGGCGTAAACGCCTTTGGCTGCAAATGGGTCTTTAATAAGAAAACCGATGTGGATGGAAATGTTCAGATCCACAAAGCTCGGCTTGTCGCTTAAGGTTATGGACAAGTTCAAGGAATTGACTACGACGAGACTTACTCGCCGGTAGCGAAGCTGAAGTCGGTGAGGATCGTACTAGCTATAGCTGCATATTTCGATTACAAGATATGGCAGATGGATGTCAAAATGACTTTCCTTCACAAAAATTTAACCGAGGACGTGTATATGATACAGCCCGAGGGTTTTGTCGATCCGACTAGCACTAGTAAAGTATGCAAGCTCAAGAGATCCATTTATGGGTTGAGGCAATCATCTCGGAGTTTGAACATTCATTTTGATGAGGTCGTCACTGGTCTCGGTTTCATCAAAAGCAATGAGGATGCTTGTTTATACAAGCAGTTAAGTGGGAGCTCGATTGTGTTTTTGATCTTGTATGTGGATGACATACTACTGATCGGAAACGATGTTTCGATGCTGAACTCGGTCAAAGAATCATTGAATCGCAAGTTTTCAATGAAGGACCTTGGTGAGGCATTTTACAGTTTAGGCATCAAGGTCTATAGAGATCGATTGACGAGGCTTCTCTGAAGGAAACATGCCCTAGATGCAATAATAAAGTTATTATTTATTTCCTGATTTCATGATAAATGTTTATTATTCATGCTAGAATTGTATTAACCGGAAACATAATACATGTGTGATTACATAGACAAACAGAGTGTCACTAGTATGCCTCTACTTGACTAGCTCGTTGATCAAAGATGGTTAAGTTTCCTAACCATATACATGAGTTGTCAGTTGATTAACGGGATCACATCATTAGGAGAATGATGTGATTGACTTGACCCATTCCGTTAGCTTAGCACTTGATCGTTTAGTTTGTTGCTATTGCTTTCTTCATGACTTATACATGTTCCTATGACTATGAGATTATGCAACTCCCGTTTACCGGAGGAACACTTTGTGTGCCACCAAATGTCACAACGTAACTGGGTGATTATAAAGGTGCACTACAGGTGTCTCCAAAGGTACTTGTTGGGTTAGCATATTTTGAGATTAGGATTTGTCACTCTGATTGTCGGAGAAGTATCTATGGGCCCACTCGGTAATGCACATACTATAAGCCTTGCAAGCATTGCAACTAATGAGTTAGTTGCGGGATGATGTATTACGGAATGAGTAAAGAGACTTGCCGGTAACGAGATTGAACTAGGTATTGAGATACCGACGATCGAATCTCGGGCAAGTAACATACCGATGACAAAGGGAACAATGTATGTTGTTATGCGGTCTGACCGATAAAGATCTTCATAGAATACGTAGGAGCCAATATGGGCATCCAGGTCCCGCTATTGGTTATTGACCAGAGAGGTGTCTCAGTCATGTCTACATAGTTCTCGAAGTCGTAGGGTCCGCACGCTTAACGTTCGTTGACGATATAGTACTATATGAGTTATGTATGTTGATGACCGAATGTTGTTTGGAGTCCGAGATGAGATCACGGACATGATGAGGAACTCCGGAATGGTCCGGAGATAAAGTTTGATATATGGGATAGTAGTGTTTGATCTCCGAAAGGGTTCCGGAATTCACCGGAAGGGGTTCCGGATGTTTCCCGAAATGATTGGGCACGAGAACACTTTATCTGGGCCAAAGGGGAAAGCCCACGAGGCTTTTAGAAAGTGCAAAAGGAAGTTTTGCGGAGACCAGAGGCTAGACGCCAGGAACCTTGGCGTCTAGGGGGTAGACGCCGGGAACCCTGGCGTCTAGCCCTGGTGTCCGAGAAGGACTCTTACCTTTCGGGTGAAACCGACTTTGAGGAGGCTTTTACTCCAAGTTTCGACCCCAGGGCTCAACATATAAATAGAGGGGTAGGGCTAGCACCAAAGACACATCAAGAAACACCAAGCCGTGTGCCGGCAACCCCGTCCCCTCTAGTTTATCCTCCGTCATAGTTTTCGTAGTGCTTAGGCGAAGCCCTGCGGAGATTGTTCTTCACCAACACCATCACCATGCCGTCGTGCTGCCGGAACTCATCTACTACTTCGCCCCTCTTGCTAGATCGAGAAGGCGAGGACATCACCTAGCCGAACGTGTGCAGAACTCGGAGGAGCCGTGCTTTCGGTACTTGGATCGGTTGGACGTGAAGACGTACGACTACATCAACCGTGATATAACGCTTCCGCGAACGGTCTGCGAGGGTACATAGACAACACTCTCCCCTCTCGTTGCTATGCATCACCATGATCTTGCGTGTGCGTAGGAATTTTTTTGAAATTACTACGTTCCCCTACAGTGGTATCAGAGCCTAGGTTTTATTCGTTGATGTTGTGCACGAGCAGAACACAAGTGAGTTGTGGGCGATATAAGTCATACTGCTTACCAGCATGTCATACTTTGGTTCGGCGGTATTGTTGGATGAAGCGGACCGGACCAACATTACGCATACGCTTACGCGAGACTGGTTCTACCGACGTGCTTTGCACACAGGTGGCTGGCCGGTGTCAGTTTCTCCAACTTTACTTGAACCAAGTGTGGCTACGCCCGGTCCTTGCGAAGGTTAAAACAGCACCAACTTGACAAACTATCATTGTGGTTTTGATGCGTAGGTAAGAACGGTTCTTGCTTAAGCCCATAGCAGCCACGTAAAACATGCAACAACAAAGTAGAGGACGTCTAACTTGTTTTTGCAGGGCATGTTGTGATGTGATATGGTCAAGACATGATGCTAAATTTTATTGTATGAGATGATCATGTTTTGTAACCGAGTTATCGGCAACTGGCAGGAGCCATATGGTTGTCGCTTTATTGTATGCAATGCAATTGCGCTGTAATGCTTTACTTTATCACTAAGCGGTAGCGATAGTCGTGGAAGCATAAGATTGGCAAGACAACAACGATGCTACGATGGAGATCAATGTGTCGCGCCGGTGACGACGGTGATCATGACGGTGCTTCGGAGATGGAGATCACAAGCACAAGATGATGATGGCCATATCATATCACTTATATTGATTGCATGTGATGTTTATCTTTTATGCATCTTATCTTGCTTTGATTGACGGTAGCACTATAAGATGATCTCTCACTAAATTTCAAGATAAAAGTGTTCTCCCTGAGTATGCACCGTTGCCAAAGTTCGTCGTGCCCAGACACCACGTGATGATCGGGTGTGATAAGCTCTACGTCCATCTACAACATGTGCAAGCCAGTTTTTGTACACGCAGAATATTCAGGTTAAACTTGACGAGCCTAGCATATGCAGATATGGCCTCGGAACACTGAGACCGAAAGGTCGAGCGTGAATCATATAGTAGATATGATCAACATATTGATTTTCACCATTGAAAGCTACTCCATTTCACGTGATGATCGGTTATGGTTTAGTTGATTTGGATCACTTGATCACTTAGAAGATTAGAGGGATGTCTTTCTAAGTGGGAGTTCTTAAGTAATATGATTAATTGAACTTAAATTTATCATGAACTTAGTACCTGATAGTATTTTGCTTGTCTATGTTGATTGTAGATAGATGGCTCGTGTTGTTGTTCTATTGAATTTTAATGCGTTCTATCAGAAAGCAAAGTTGAAAGATGAAGGTAGCAATTACACGGACTGGGTCCGTAACTTGAGGATTATCCTCATTTCTGCACAGAAGAATTACATCCTGGAAGCACCGCTAAGTGCCAAGCCTGCTGCAGGAGCAACACCAGATGTTATGAACGTCTGGCAGAGCAAAGCTGATGACTACTCGATAGTTCAGTGTGCCATGCTTTACGGCTTAGAACCGGGTCTTCAACAACGTTTTGAACGTCATGGAGCATATGAGATGTTCCAGGAGTTGAAGTTAATATTTCAAGCAAATGCCCGGATTGAGAGATATGAAGTCTCCAATAAGTTCTATAGATGCAAGATGGAGGAGAATAGTTCTGTCAGTGAACATATACTCAAAATGTCTGGGTATCATAATCACTTGACTCAACTGGGAGTTAATCTTCCTGTTGATAGTGTCATTGACAGAGTTCTTCAATCACTTCCACCAAGCTACAAGAGCTTCTTGATGAACTATAACATGCAAGGGATGGATAAGACGATTCCCGAGCTCTTCGCAATGCTAAAGGCTGCGGAGGTAGAAATCAAGAAGGAGCATCAAGTATTGATGGTCAATAAGACCGCCAGTTTCAAGAAAAATGGCAAAGGGAAGAAGAAGGGGAACTTCAAGAAGAACAACAAACAAGTTGCTGCTCAGGAGAAGAAACCCAAATCTGGACCTAAGCCTGAAACTGAGTGCTTCTACTTCAAGCAGACTGGACACTGGAAGTGGAACTTCCCCAAGTATTTGGCGGATAAGAAGGATGGCAAGGTGAACAAAGGTATATGTGATATACATGTTATTGATGTGTACCTTACTAAAGCTCGCAGTAGCACCTGGGTATTTGATACTGGTTCTGTTGCTAATATTTGCAACTCGAAACAGGGACTACGGACTAAGCGAACACTGGCAAAGGACGAGGTGACGATGCGCGTGGGAAATGGTTCCAAAGTCGATGTGATCGCGGTCGGCACGCTACCTCTACATGCACCTTCGGGATTAGTTTTAGACCTAAATAATTGTTATTTGGTGCCAGCGTTGAGCATGAACATTATATCTAGATCTTGTTTGATGCAAGATGGTTATTCATTTAAATCAGAGAATAATGGTTGTTCTATTTATATGAGTAATATCTTTTATGGTCAAGCACCCTTGAAGAGTGGTCTATTTTTGATGAATCTCGATAGTAGTGATACACATATTCATAATGTTGAAGCCAAAAGATGCAGAGTTGATAATGATAGTGCAACTTATTTGTGGCACTACCGTTTAGGTCATATCGGTGTAAAGGGCATGAAGAAACTCCATACTGATGGACTTTTGGAATCACTTGATTATGAATCACTTGGTACTTGTGAACCGTGCCTCATGGGCAAGATGACCAAAACTCCGTTCTCCGGTACTATGGAGAGAGCAATGGATTTGTTGGAAATCATACATACAGATGTATGTGGTCTGATGAATGTTGAGGCTCGTGGCGGATATCGTTATTTTCTCACCTTCACAGATGATTTAAGCAGATATGGGTATATCTACTTAATGAAACATAAATTTGAAACATTTGAAAAGTTCAAAGAATTTCAGAGTGAAGTTGAAAATCATCGTAACAAGAAAATAAAATTTCTACGATCTGATCGTGGAGGAGAATATTTGAGTTACGAGTTTGGTCTACATTTGAAACAAAGCGTAATAGTTTCGCAACTCACGCCACCTGGAACACCACAGCGTAATGGTGTGTCCGAACATCGTAATTGTACCTTACTAGATATGGTGCGATCTATGATGTCTCTTACTGATTTACCACTATCATTTTGGGGTTATGCTTTAGAGACGGCCGCATTCACGTTAAATAGGGCACCATTGAAATCCGTTGAGACGACGCCTTATGAACTGTGGTTTGGCAAGAAACCAAAGTTGTCGTTTCTTAAAGTTTGGGGTTGTGATGCTTATGTGAAAAAGCTTCAACCTGATAAGCTCGAACCCAAATCGGAGAAATGTGTCTTCATAGGATACCCAAAGGAGACTGTTGGGTACACCTTCTATCACAGATCCCAAGGCAAGACATTTGTTGCCAAGAATGGATCCTTTCTAGAGAAGGGGTTTCTCTCTAAAGAAGTGAGTGGGAGGAAAGTAGAACTTGATGAGGTAACTGTACCTGCTCCCTTATTGGAAAGTAGTTCATCACAGAAACCGGTTTCTGTGACACCTACACCAATTAATGAGGAAGTTAATGATGATGATCATGGAACTTCAGATCAAGTTATTACTGAACCTCGTAAATCAACTAGAGTAAGATCCGCACCAGAGTGGTACGGTAATCCTGTTGTGGAAGTCATGCTACTAGATCATGATGAACCTACGAACTATGAAGAAGCGATGGTGAGCCCAGATTCCGCAAAATGGCTAGAAGCCATGAAATCTAAGATGGGATCCATGTATGAGAACAAAGTGTGGACTTTGGTTGACTTGCCCGTTGATCGGCAAGCAATTGAGAATAAATGGATCTTCAAGAAGAAGACCGACGCTGACGGTAATGTTACTGTCTACAAAGCTCGACTTGTTGCAAAAGGTTTTCGACAAGTTCAAGGGATTGACTGCGATGAGACCTTCTCACCCGTAGCGATGCTTAAGTCTGTCTGAATCATGTTAGCGATTGCCGCATTTCATGATTATGAAATTAGGCAGATGGATGTCAAAACTGCATTCCTGAATGGATTTGTGGAAGAAGAGTTGTATATGATGCAACCAGAAGGTTTTGTCGATCCAAAGGGAGCTAACAAAGTGTGCAAGCTCCAGCGATCCATTTATGGACTGGTGCAAGCCTCTCGGAGTTGCAATAAACGCTTTGATAGTGTGATCAAAGCATTTGGTTTTGTACAGACTTTTGGAGAAGCCCGTATTTACAAGAAAGTGAGTGGGAGCTCTGTAGCATTTCTGATATTATATGTGGATGACATATTACTAATTGGAAATGATATAGAATTTCTGGATAGCATAAAGGGATACTTGAATAAAAGTTTTTCTATGAAAGACCTCGGTGAAGCTGCTTAGATATTGGGCATCAAGATCTATAGAGATAGATCAAGACGCTTAATTGGACTTTCACAATGCACATACCTTGACAAAGTTTTGAAAAGGTTCAAAATGGATCAAGCAAAGAAAGGGTTTTGCCTGTGTTACAAGGTGTGAAGTTGAGTAAGACTCAATGCACGACCACTGCAGAAGATAGAAAAGATGAAAGATGTTCCCTATGCTTCAGCCATAGGCTCTATCATGTATGCAATGTTGTGTACCAGACCTGATGTGTGCCTTGCTATAAGTCTAGCAGGGAGGTACCAAAGTAATCCAGGAGTGGATCACTAGACAGCGGTCAAGAACATCCTGAAATACCTGAAAAGGACTAAGGATATGTTTCTCGTTTATGGAGGTGGCAAAGAGCTCATTGTAAATGGTTACGTTGACGCAAGCTTTGACACTGATCCGGATGATTCTAAATCGCAAACCAGATACGTGTTTATATTAAACGGTGGAGCTGTCAGTTGGTGCAGTTCTAAACAAAGCGTCATGGCGGGATCTACGTGTGAAGCGGAGTACATAGCTGCTTCGGAAACAGCAAATGAAGGAGTCTGGATGAAGGAGTTCATATCCGATCTAGGTGTCATACCTAGTGCATCGGGTCCAATGAAAATATTTTGTGACAATACTGGTGCAATTGCCTTGGCAAAGGAATCCAGATTTCACAAGAGAACCAAGCACATCAAGTGACGCTTCAATTCCATCCGGGATTTAGTCCAGGTGGGAGACATAGAAATTTGCAAGATACATATGGATCTAAATGTTGCAGACCCGTTGACTAAGCCTCTTCCACGAGCAAAACATGATCAATATCAAGGCTCCATGGGTGTTAGAATCATTACTGTCTAATCTAGATTATTGACTCTAGTGCAAGTGGGAGACTGAAGGAAATATGCCCTAGAGGCAATAATAAAGTTATTATTTATTTCCTTATTTCCTGATAAATGTTTATTATTCATGCTAGAATTGTATTAAACGGAAACATAATACATGTGTGAATACATAGACAAATAGAGTGTCACTAGTATGCCTATACTTGACTAGCTCGTTGATCAAAGATGCTTAAGTTTCCTAACCATATACATGAGTTGTCATTTGATTAACGGGATCACATCATTAGGAGAATGATGTGATTGACTTGACCCATTCCGTTAGCTTAGCACTTGATCGTTTAGTTTGTTGCTATTGCTTTCTTCATGAATTATACATGTTCCTATGACTATGAGATTATGCAACTGCTGTTTACCGGAGGAACACTTTGTGTGCCACCAAACGTCACAACGTAACTGGGTGATTATAAAGGTGCTCTACAGGTGTCTTCAATGGTACTTGTTGGGTTGGCGTATTTTGAGATTATGATTTGTCACTCCGATTGTCGGAGAAGTATCTCTGGGCCCACACGGTAATGCACATCACTATAAGCCTTGCAAGCATTGCAACTAATGAGTTAGTTGCGGGATGATGTATTACGGAACGAGTAAAGAGACTTGCCGGTAACGAGATTGAACTAGGTATTGAGGTACCGATGATCGAATCTCGGGAAAGTAACATACCGATGACAAAGGGAACAACGTATGTTGTTATGCGGTCTGACCGATAAAGATCTTCGTAGAATATGTTGGAGCCAATATGGGCATCCAGGTCCCGCTGTTGGTTATTGACCAGAGAGGTGTCTCAGTCATGTCTACATATTTCTCGAACCCGTAGGGTCCACACGCTTAACGTGCATTGATGATATAGTACTATATGAGTTATGTATGTTGATGACCGAATGTTGTTCGGCGTCCGAGATGAGATCACGGACATGACGAGGAACTCCGGAATGGTCCGGAGATAAAGTTTGATATATGGGATAGTAGTGTTTGATCTCCGGAAGGGTTCCGAAATTCATTGGAAGGGGTTCCGGATGTTTCCCGAAATGATTGGGCACGAGAACACTTTATCTGGGCCAAAAGGGAAAGCCCACGAGGCTTTTGGAAAGTGCAAAAGGAAGTTTTGCGGAGACCAGAGGCTAGACGCCAGGAACCCTGGCGTCTAGGGGGTAGACGCCGGGAACCCTGGCGTCTAGCCCTGGAGTCCGAGTAGGACTCTTGCCTTTCGGGTGAAACCGACTTTGAGGAGGCTTTTACTCCAAGTTTCGACCCTAGGGCTCAACATATAAATACAGGGGTAGGGCTAGCACCAAAGACACATCAAGAAACACCAAGACGTGTGTCGGCAACCCCGTCCCCTCTAGTTTATCCTCTGTCATAGTTTTCGTAGTGCTTAGGCGAAGCCTTGTGGAGATTGTTCTTCACCAACAACGTCACCACGCCGTCGTGCTGCCGGAACTCATCTACTACTTCACCCCTCTTGCTGGATCGAGAAGGCGAGGACGTCACCGGGCCGAACGTGTGCGGAACTCGAAGGTGCCGTGCTTTCGGTACTTGGATCGGTCGAACGTGAAGACGTATGACTACATCAACCGCGTTGATATAATGCTTCCGCGAATGGTCTACAAGGGTACATAGACAACACTCTTCCCTCTCGTTGCTATGCATCACCATGATCTTGCGTGTGTGTAGGATTTTTTTTGAAATTACTACGTTCCCCTACATGCTCGGCTTGAGCCAAAGCACGTACATAGATATAGTGTTGAAGTGGTTCAATATGAGTGAGGCCAAGAAAGGGTTCTTGCCTATCTCACATGGTATAAGGCTAAGCGAGACTCAAAGTCCTTCGATATCTGATGAGGAAGCAGGATGAGTCGGATTCCGCATGCCTCGACAATTGGATCCATCATGTATGCCATGATATGTACACGGCCTGATGTTGATTTTTCAATAAGCCTAACAAGTAGATACCAGGCCAACCCAGGTGAGAGTCACTGGGCAGCGGTAAAGACTATTTTGAAGTACCTGAAAAGGAATAAAGAGATGTTCCTAGTTTATGTAGGTGAGGAAAAGCTCGTCGTAAGGGGTTACGCTGATGCTAGTTTCCAAACCGACAGAGGTGATTGTCGATCACAATCCGGATTCATGTATGTCATGAACGGAGGAGCAGTGAGATGGTGAGTTCCAAGCAAGATACGGTGGCCGATTCTACCACAGAAGCCGAATACATTGCGGCTTGTGAAGCTGCAAAGGAAGGTGTTTGGATCTGGAACTTTCTGGATGATCTTGGTATTTTCCCAGCCTCGGTAAAACCGTTGGACCTTTATTGTGATAATTCTGGTGCCATCGCACAAGCCAAGGAGCCAAGGGATCACCACAAGACCAGACACATAGATCGGAAATATCACCTGATACGAAAGATTGTAAAGAATGGTGGTGCTGAGTTATGCAAAATTCACACGGATGCAAATGTTGTAGATCCGTTGACTAAGCCGCTTCCACAATCCAAGCATGAGGGGCACGTTAGAGCTATGGGCATTCGATGTCTATTTGATTGACTCTAGTGCAAGGTGGAGACTGTTGGAGATATGCCCTAGAGGCAATCATGTATGATGATATTTCCTATGTGTTTATGAATAAAGATAGTCCTTGGACATTATCAATGATGTGTATCAGCAAGTACGTGACTTGTTTGTGGGACTATGCATTGTATGATGACTGTCCTAAAAGGTCCCCAGTCGAAAGGGCTGTGTTGATGCGCAGCCAACTAGACTAGCATATGACACAGTCGATGGCTTGGTCTCACTAGCCATGGAACATTGGATGCTAACCAGATAATATGGACTTGGAAGGATCTGGTCAGATTCGACGTAGTCGGATCCGAGTTGAGATAAGGTTCGAGTCGGACAGACCCAACTATGAGACGCAGCGATATGTCATCTATGAGTCTCTAGTATAACATACGTTCTATGTCCTAAGACCTGAGCTGGCGCATGTACTCGGGATGGTGACAGACTTGCTTTGGGCCAACCAAACGCTACTCCGTGACTGGGTAGTTACAAAGGTAGGTTTCGGGCTTTTCTAGACCCATGCCGCGAGACATGGTCAAGCAAGATGGGATTTTCCTCCGATCAGGAGAGATATACTCTGGGCACCTCGTGTGATCCGACCAAGATAAGCATGGCCATGCAATTAGGATTATGAGATAATCCGGTTTGATAGAGGCTAAGGTGTCCCGATGTTTAGATGAGATGGTGGCTATCGTTTTCTGTGGGAGTCGACCTTGACGATCCGACTACGAACGTGCGAGACGTCGCGCCTTAGCAATCGCTAAACCAACTTCCGAGGGTTGTTGACCATGCCGGAGCACGATCAACCTGACCACGAGGGTCTGTTTCCTGCGAGCAAACAAAGAACAAGCAAGAAACTGAGATTGCAATCGGGATATTGCGAATATAAGATGAAAGCTTTATTGATCAAGGTGGGGTTCTGTGACGTCTTGGTCTGGTCGTTGGACACAAACGAAGTACGCGAAGTTGCAGCTATGGCGAACTTTTAATCTAAACAAAACCCAAAGTCTAAACGACGCCCTAAGGGCTGTATATATGGAGGGAGAGGGGGGAATTTCGTGGCCCTTGAGGGTGGGGTCCGAAACCAACCCTAACTCTTGTTTCCCCACACATACGGACTCTAAAAATAGCCTATACTTAAGTATTTCGAAATTACATGGACCTGGCCCATTAATAAGGTGACGCAGCACCTAGAATAGCCTATGGACGAATATTATGAAGTGGCATCTTGTATATTTCGTCCAAGGCTTCATGCACTCCTTATGGCGGCTTCAAAGTCCTGAAATCATCACTAGTAACTCTGTTCTTGATCCGCTTGCGCATGCCATCAACTCCATGCGTGTTCTTGCTCCAATGTTCATCCTTCTCCAAGCTAGGCCCTTCATTTGTAAGCAAAACAAATGTATCCAATTTAGGCAACATCATAATCTCATGAACATTAGAATCATTACCAAGAAATGAAAGTACCTGGTAATTTAATTGGCGTGCGTGAGCTCTAGTAATTGGTCTAGTATATGTAATAGTAGGGGTTGTGGGTGTAACAATGGTATTGATGTCCTCATCATCCTCCCCTTCTTGAAATGAAGTCGTCCTCGACGGAAGCGCATCTTCCTCACCCAAATAAGGCTTCAAATCAGCAATGTTAAAAGTGGGACTAACCCCAAAATCTACAGGTAGCTCAAGTTTATATGCATTATCATTTATTTTCTCTAACACCTTAAAAGGACCATTAGCACGTGGCATTAGCTTTGATTTGCGCAGATTAGGAAATCTATCTTTACGCAAATGTAACCAAACAAGATCTCCAGGCGCAAACACAACATGTTTTCTACCCTTATCTCCAGCAAGTTTATATTTAGCATTCATACGCTCAATGTTTTCCTTAGTTAACTCATGCATTTTTAAAATCAATTCAGAACGTTCTTTAGCATCAAAATTAACCTTCTCTGAAGATGGAAGAGGCAACAAATCAATAGGTGCACGAGGTAGGAAACCATACAAAATTTCAAAAGGGCACATCTTAGTAGTAGAATGCAATGAGCGATTATAAGCAAATTCAATATGAGGCAAGCATTCTTCCCACATTTTCTTGTTATTCTTCAAAACAGCCCTAAGCATAGTAGACAATGTTCTATTAACTACTTCAGTTTGTCCATCAGTTTGGGGGTGACAAGTAGTACTAAAAAGCAGCTTAGTCCCCAACTTAGCCCATAAACATCTCCAAAAGTGGCTAAGAAATTTAGTATCACGATCTGAAACAATAGTATTTGGCACACCATGTAAGCGAATAATTTCACGAAAGAACAAATCAGCAACATTAACAGCATCATCGCTTTTATGACATGGTATAAAGTGTGCCATTTTCGAGAACCTATCCACAACAACAAATATGCTATCCCTCCCCTTCTTTGTTTGAGGTAAACCTAAAACAAAGTCCATAGATATATCCTCCCAAGGAACACTAGGTACTGGCAAAGGCATATATAAACCATGAGGATTGAGTCGTGACTTAGCTCTTTGACATGTAGTGCAGCGAGCAACAAAACGCTCAACATCCCGTCTCATCTTTGGCCAAAAGAAATGTGTAGCAAGTATATCCTCCGTCTTCTTGACGCCAAAGTGTCCCATTAATCCTCCTCCATGCGCCTCCTGCAACAACAAAAGACGAATGGAGCTAGCTGGAATGCATAGCTTGTTAGCACGAAACACAAATCCATCATTAAGAACGAACTTGTTCCAAGTTCTCCCTTCCTTACAATTCTGCAATACATCTTTAAATTCAGCATCATGAACATATTGATCTTTGATGGTCTCCAAACCAAATATTTTAAAGTCAAGTTGTGAAAGCATAGTATAACGACGAGACAAGGCATCAACAATAACATTTTCTTTACCCTTCTTGTGTTTAATGACATAAGGGAAAGTCTCAATGAATTCAACCCATTTAGCATGTCTACGGTTCAATTTTGCTTGACTTTTAATGTGTTTCAAAGATTCATGATCAGAATGTATAACAAATTCCTTGGGCCATAAATAATGTTGCCATGTTTCTAAGGTCCGAACAAGAGCATATAATTCTTTATCATAAGTAGAATAGTTCAGACTAGGCCCACTCAATTTTTCAGAAAAGTATGCAACAGGTTTTCCATCTTGTAATAACACACCTCCTAATCCAATTCCACTAGCATCACATTCAAGCTCAAAAGTCTTATAGAAATTAGGAAGTTGGAGTAAAGGAGCATGTGTCAACTTATCTTTCAAAACCATGAAGGCTTCTTCCTGTGCGGTACCCCAAACAAAAGGCACATCCTTCTTTGTAAGCTCGTTGAGAGGTGCAGCAATGGTGCTGAAATCTCTCACAAAACGCCTATAGAAACCAGCGAGGCCAAGGAAACTCCTCACTTGTGTGACCGTTTTGGGCTGCGGCCAACTCTCAATAGCTTTAATCTTGGCTTTATCAACTTCAATTCCCTGTGGAGTAACAACATAGCCAAGAAAAGATACTCGGTCGGTGCAAAAGGTGCACTTTCCAAGGTTTCCAAACAAATGTGCATCACGTAGAGCAATAAAAACAGCACGTAAATGTTCCAAATGTTCCTCCAAAGATTTGCTATAAATCAATATGTCATCAAAGTAAACTAGCACAAATCGTCCAATGAAAGCACGTAAAACTTCGTTCATTAACCTCATGAAAGTACTAGGTGCATTAGTTAACCCAAAAGGCATGACTAACCACTCATATAATCCAAACTTAGTTTTAAATGCTGTTTTCCACTCATCACCCAATTTCATACGAATTTGATGGTATCCACTATGCAAATCAACTTTGGAGAATATTGTAGAGCCACTCAATTCATCAAGCATATCATCTAGCCTAGGAATAGGATGACGATAACGAATAGTAATATTATTAATGCCTCTACAATCAACGCACATACGCGACGTACCATCCTTTTTCGGCACTAAAATGATAGGAACAGCACAAGGACTAAGGGATTCGCGTATATAACCTTTGTCGAGCAGTTCTTGTACTTGACGCATAATCTCCTTCGTCTCCCCTGGATTGGTACGGTATGGTGCACGGTTGGGTAGCGAAGCACCGGGAATTAAGTCAATTTGATGCTCAATCCCTCGAATAGGTGGTAATCCCGATGGCACGTCTTGTGGAAAGACGTCAGCGAACTCCTGCAAAATGTTAGTGACAGCAGGGGGCAAAGAGGAAGGCACGTCCTCGAATGAAAATAATGCCTCTTTGCACACAAAAGCATAGCAAACAGATTTGCTGAAATCTAGCTCATCAATATCAGATTTGGTGGCAAGTAAACATGCACTTTTCAATTTAATTTCAGAAACAACAGTAGATGGTTTATTATTAGGCTTCATTTGGTGCTCAAATTCTTTTTCCATAATCTGATTTTCACTCTTATTTATCTCCTGTTTTGCTTTATTAGCTCTATTAATATCATCTTTCAAAATGGAATCAGGAGTCATAGGAAGCAAAGTAATATTTTTATCGTTATGAACAAGAGTATACTGATCGTTTCTACCATGGTGTACAGAATTTTTATCAAATTTCCATGGTCTACCAAGTAATAAGGAACATGCTTGCATAGGTACCACATCACAATCAACATAATCAGCATATGTAGAGATACTAAAATGCACACGAACAGTACGTGTTACCTTAACCTTGCCGCTGTTGTTGAACCATTGGATGTAGTAAGGATGTGGATGTGGTCTTGTGGTGAGAGATAGCTTCTCCACCATCTCCATGCTAGCCAAGTTATTGCAGCTCCCTCCATCTATGATCACGCGAACAGAACGTTCCTTCACAACTCCCTTTGTATGGAACAAATTATGCCTCTGATTTTGCTCAGCTTGTGTAACCTGCACTCTCAAAACACGTTGAGCAACTAAACTTTCATACCTGTCAGCATCTTCAGGAGCCATGTATTGTGTCTCATGATCAGAATCGTCTCCACCGTGTTCGTCACGTGTAATAAGAGCCAAAGTCTCCTCATCATAGTCACTAGCGGACTCATACCCACCATCCTCAGTAACAATCATCACATGCTTAGATGGGCATTCTCTCGCATAATGACCTCCACCCTTGCAACGTCGACAAATAATATCATGTGTTTGCCCTGTTGATGCCATGGATGAAGAAGAGCTCTTTGCAGGCCCAGAAGGTGTGCTCTTGGCAGATAGTGGTGATTGTGCCTGCTTTATTGTATCACGGTTGGAGGTGGTAGCCGACGGAGGCGCCGGTGTAGCGGAACGTGTGGAAGTAGATGATGCACGTGGTGTCCATGATGACGGTCGACCTGCAGAAAAGTTAGTCCGCGCCAATGCCTATCGATCCTGCACTTCACGTTCAGCTTTACAAGCAAGATGGAATAAACGAGTGATATTAGTATACTCCTTATACTCTAGAATCGTCTGAATCTCTCTATTTAATCCACCCATAAAATGTGCAAGCATAGCTTCATTCTCCTCAACAATACCACATCTAATCATGCCAGTTTGTAATTCCTGATAATATTCTTCTACAGAATTTATTCCCTGTCTTAAGCGCTGCAATTTTTGAAGTAATTCACGTTGATAATATGGTGGAACCCAACGAGTACGCATAGCAGTTTTCAAAGCAGCCCCAAGTAGCCGGAATAGGATATAATCTACAATGCTCAGACCACCGAACACATGCAAAACTAGTGAAAGCACAAACAGCAGCAGGAACACATCTCTCCTCGGGATATTGTAAACATGTAAATCGTTGTTCAGTTTCTAACTCCCAAGTAAGATATATATCAGGAACATATCTACCCTCAAATGGTGGAATATTCAATTTTAGTTTAGGGAGATGGTCATGATCTCGTACCTGAGGGTGAGCCCTACCATTGCCATTATTTGCATGTGGACGACCTGGTGGTTGCTGTGCTGTTGGTGGCACGTAGTTCTAATTTTGATCAACCTCATCCTCATAATCTCCCACATAAGCATCCTCCTCCACATCAGCAGTAGGAGCCACAGAAGTATCAACAGCAGCACCAGCAGTTTGGCCCGACTGAAGAGGGACACGGCTCGCTCGGTGGAGGGCTGTTTCCCGACGTGGAGGTAGTCGGTGTTGTTGCTGTTGTTGTAGAGGTGCGGCAGGAGCAGCCGGTGGTGGTGGTGGAAAACGCGAAAGCAATTCAGCAAACTTGTTATCGAGCTTTGTTTCAAACGTCTTCTCCATGCCATCTATCTTCTCCATGGCCTCTTCAAATCTGTTTATCATATCTTGCACCTGTCCATTCATCATTTGCTGAAACGTATCATGAAGCTCCTTGTTCGTCAAGTTCTCCCAGTCAGTCTCGTCGGCTTGTGATCCTGGCATGGTTAGCAGCAATAGAAACACACAAGAATATGATTCTACAGACTACTAACAAGTGGTGGTGGTGGCGGGTGTCACAAATCCGTCAAGCAAATCTCAAATTCTTACCAGTTCTTACCCAGCAGCAGGCGGTGATCGGCAACTGTTGTAGTCAAAAACTCTCAAAAGCTTGGATAGAGCGATTGCCAGGGAGAGTCAAACGCACGACGTAGATGTATGTGGAGCTGGGAAGGCTTATAGTATGGTAGCAAAAAGGGTCAGCAATAATCAATTCAGAGATGCAAAGTTGAATAAACGCTCAACGACGGTACTGTGCTGGTCCTAGGCTAGACCGTGCTAGAGACGCGAGCCTAGAACACTAACAAAATCACGGCGCTGCACGTAAATAAGGGAAAAGCACACTCTGGAACTTTTTTTTTCGCTCTTTTTTTTGCGCTCCTCTTTTTTTTGCGAAAAATCACTATAATGGCGAGTGTCTCAAAACTCTTCCCTCGTCAAACTGATAGGATGGGCACGAAAAAAAAATTCACTTTTTTTTCGGAAATCAGGGCAGCGACGACGAAAAAGTGCGACAAAAATTCACTATGATGGCAGGTGGCTCAAAAGACTCAGAAAAGCCTAAAAATAGGATAGGGAAAAAAATTTGCCCGTGAAAATTTTGGCCTAAAAACTGCCCGGGGGTCTCCAGACTCATTTTTTTTCCGAGACCTACGCAGGCAAGGAAACACGACTCGGAATTTAGATTGATCTCAAGAACAAACCTAATATGAGAAGAACTCGGATTGGTGGTGGATATATGGTTGTGGTATATGGCAGCGGTGGTGGTATATGGTAGCGGTGGTGGTATATGGATAGAGATTGGTGGTGGTATATGGATACGGATCGGTAGTGGTATATGGATATGGATTCAGAGCGGTGGCGGATAAGCAAAAGTGGTAGATGGGCGATGATGATGGTGCGGCGGCGGCATGACAACTTATGGCCAGAACTCGAAACTCTAAAAGACTAGACTCTAAGACCAGCAACTTGACACGACGATGCAACCGCAAATTCAACAAAGCAAAAACCCTAAAAAGATTATGCAAAGGCTCAGATTGGTTCGGATATGATGAACTAACCCTAATTTTTTTTGTGTGGCTTTTTTTCGTGGACTGTAGGTATGAAGAACAGACTCGATCTAATCTACGAAAAACTGTAAAAATCTCACCGAGCAACCTGGAAATCTGATACCACTTGATAGAGGCTAAGGTGTCCCGATGTTTCGATGAGATGGTGGCTATCGTTTTCTCTGGGAGTCGACCTTGACGATCCGACTACGAACGTGCGAGACGTCGCGCCTTAGCAATCGCTAAACCAACTTCCGAGGGTTGTTGACCACGCCGGCGCACGATCAACCTGACCACGAGGGTCTGTTTCCTGCGAGCAAACGAAGAACAAGCAAGAAACTGAGATTGCAATCGGGATATTGCGAATATAAGATGAAAGCTTTATTGATCAAGGTGGGGTTCTGTGATGTCTTGGTCTGGTCGTTGGACACAAACGAAGTACGCGAAGTTGCAGCTATGGCGAACTTTTAATCTAAACAAAACCCAAAGTATAAACGACGCCCTAAGGGCTGTATATATGGAGGAAGAGGGGGGAATTTCGTGGCCCTTGAGGGTGGGGTCCGAAACCAACCCTAACTCTTGTTTCCCCACACATACGGACTCTAAAAATAGCCTATACTTAAGTATTTCGAAATTACATGGGCCTGGCCCATTAATAAGGTGACGCAGCACCTAGAATAGCCTATGGACGAATATTATGAAGTGGCATCTTGTATATTTCGTCCAAGGCTTCATGCACTCCTTATGGCGGCTTCAAAGTCCTGAAATCATCACTTGTAACTCCGTTCTTGATCCCCTTGCGCATGCCATCAACTCCATGCGTGTTCTTGCTCCAATGTTCATCCTTCTCCAAGCTAGGCCCTTCATTTGTAAGCAAAAGAAATGTATCCAATTTAGGCAGCATCATAATCTCATGAACATTAGAATCATTACCAAGAAACGAAAGTACCTGGTAATTTAATTGGCGTGCGCGAGCTCTAGTAATTGGTCCAGTATATGTAACAGTAGGGGCTGTGGGTGTAACAATGGTATTGATGTCCTCATCACGGTTTGTGTTCAAAATCAATGGAAAGGGAAAGAGGTTGGGCTAGCAAAAGGATGACAGACTCGCCTTGAGCCCGACTACATATATCGTGAGGCAAAAGGAATGGAAGCATGATATACAGGTTCTCTTAACCAGCTTTATAGTCTGCTTGGTGTTCGGCATGCCTTGCTAGGGGCCGCTACCAACCGTGCAGTTTGGAGGTGATCCGAACGGCGACCAAGCCGGCTTGAATCTAAGGGGTCGTTGTAGGATCTAGAAGTAGATGTGTCTAGAGGGGGGCTGATTAGACACTTAGTGCTAAAGTTGCAATTTTTAAGCCTTTTTGGTTTGATGGAGTTTTAGGCACAATTTCAACATACACAATACATATCAAGCAAGCATGCAAAGAGTATATGAGCAGCGGAATGTAAAGCATGCAACTTGCAAGAATGTAAGGGGAAGGGTTTGGAGAATTCAAACGCAATTGGAGACACGGATGTTTTTCCCGTGGTTCGGATAGGTGGTGCTATCCTACATCCACGTTGATGGAGACTTCAACCCATGAAGGGTAACGGTTGCGCGAGTCCACGGAGGGCTCCACCCACAAAGGGTAATGGTTGCACGAGTCCACGGAGGGCTCCACCCACGAAGGGTCCACGAAGAAGCAACCACCCACGAAGGGTCCATGAAGAAGCAACCTTGTCTATCCCACCATGGCCATCGCCCACGAAGGACTTGCCTCACTAGCGGTAGATCTTCACGAAGTAGGCGATCTCCTTGCCCTTACAAACTCCTTGGTTCAACTCCACAATCTTGTCGGTGGCTCCCAAGTAACACCTAGCCAATCTAGGAGACACCACTCTCCAAGAAGTAACAAATGGTGTGTAGGTAATGAACTCCTTGCTCTTGTGCTTCAAATGATAGTCTCCCCAACACTCAACTCTCTCTCATAGGATTTGGATTTTATGGAAAGAAGATTTGAGTGGAAAGCAACTTGGGGAAGGCTAGAGATCAAGATTCATATGGTAGGAATGGAATATCTTGGTCTCAAAACATGAGTAGGTGGTTCTCTCTCAGAACATATGAGTTGGAATTGTGTATGTGTTCTGATGGCTCTCTCCACGAATGAAGAGGAGGTGGATGGGTATATATAACCTCCACACAAAATCCAACCGTTACACACAGTTTTCCAATCTCGGTGGGACCGAATCAACAAACTCGGTCGGACCAAAAAGGTAAACCTAGTGACCGTTAGAGATTTTCGGTGGGACTGACATGCAACTCGGTAGGACCGATATGGTTAGGGTTTGGGCATAACGTAATCTCGGTGAGACCGATTACACAAACTCGGTGAGACCGATTTTGGTAATTAGCTAACCAGAGAGTTGGTCAGGCAAACTCGGTGGGACCGATTTGCTCTTTCGGTGAGACCGAAAAGTTACAAAAAGGAAACACTGAATTTACATTGCAATCTCGGTGCGACCGATTCGCTCTTTCGGTGAGACCGAAAAGTTACGAAAGGTAAACAGAGAGTTTGCAATCCCATCTCGGTGAGACCGAGATCCCTATCAGTAGAACCGAATTGCTAGGGTTTGGCAGTGGCTTATGACAAGTGAAACTCGGTGGCGCCGGATAGAAAGAATCGGTAGGACCGAGTTTGGCTTAGGGTTTAGGTCATATGTGGATATGGGAAAGTAGTTGAGGGTTTTTGGAGCATATCACTAAGCACATGAAGCAAGAGGCTCATTAAGCAACACCTCATCCCTCCTTGATAGTATTGGCTTTTCCTATGGACTCAATGTGATCTTGGATCACTAAAATGTAAAATGAAGAGTCTTGAGCTTGAAGCTTTAGCCAATCCTTTGTCCTTAGTATCTTGAAGGAGTTCCCACATCCTTTAGTCCATGCCACTCCATTGTTGAACTTATCTGAAACATACTAGATGGAAACATTAGTCCAACAAGAGATATGTTGTCATCAATTATCAAAACCACATAGGGAGCACTTGTGCTTTCAATCTCCCCCTTTTTGGTAATTGATGGCAACATACATCAAAGCTTTAGATAAAGATATAAAGAACAGCAAGTAAAGCTTTGGAAGGACATGTAACAAGCATAGGCTCCCCCTACATGTATGCAATCATATGAATATAAAATATAGAAGCATGTGAGAGCATAATCATGACAGAGTAGGCAATGTGTTACATGTATCTTGGCCATATGCATCAGAGCAAAAGATTATCAAGGAAAATACCTTCATGCTCATGAGTCCTTCTTGCAAATAGTATGTACATAAGCAAGAATTCCTCATACTCATGATTTTGATGCATACACTTACCTTGTAGTCTTTGAGTTGGCTTAGGATGGAATAAACCTGCACAAACAAAGTTAGATAACACAGGTACATCCACTAGCCAGAGCAAACAAAAGAAACCACAAGAATACCAAGACTGGGATGACATGTAGAGAGTGTGTACAAGGTACCACATTGGATTCAACATGTCCCCAAGAATAAAGATATGCAATGAATTTGACTCATTTCTTTCCCTTAGGTGTCTTGCTCCCCCTGAATCTTACATGGGATATTGGGAGAAGATAGGGAACAGAAAATCAGAGCTGAAAGATACAAATGAACATGTCTTTCCCCCTAAAAAGACATGTGACATCTCTCCTCTTGAACATCAAGCATCAAGCATCTGGGATCCTTGAGTATTCTCTCCCCCTGGAAGTCTCTCTCCCCCCCTTAATACTTTCTCTCTTGTAGGTTCGGTCCTTGAGACTTTTTCTCTCCCTTGATGTGATCTCTCTCTCCTACAAGCTTTGATGTGATCTCTCTCTCCCCCTTTGACATCAATTTCCAAGAAGGGCTTTCTGGAATCCGTCGTATAGGTTTGGTCCTTGAGACTCAGCACAAAGCAATGGATAAAACTGTGATGCTTGAAGAGGACAAGATTCATTGAGTAGAGCTGGATCAGAAGAAATATAGAACAAGTGGCAAACTGTTTTTCCTGTTGCGAAGTCGGTGGCACCGAGTGGTATGTTTCGGTGGCACCGAAAAGATTCGGTTGGACCGAAAATTACAAGTCGGTGAAACCGAGTTCACATAGAGAAAAACACTTGTCACCTCAGCTCACTAGACATGTAGGATCTCACAAAGATTTGCAATGAATTACCTGAAGGATTTGCAAGGAATTAAATGCAGAAAATGCAGAACATAAACAGAAAGGAAAGAGAAGAGACTGAAAAATCTAGATGGAGTTTTTTTTGTTTTTTTAAAAAAGAGAAAGAAACTAAACATGCATGAGACAAATGCAATAACACAGAAAAGAACACAAGAGAACTTCATCTAGAGTTGGGCGGTGACATAGTCACCTATGTTAGAGTATATTGACTTAGGAGTCAAGTGAGAACACTTGATCATAGGTCATACTCATCATTTAAGCTCAAAATGGGGTTACCATTTTTCGTTTAAGCATCTTGATGTATTCACATCTTGTTGAGTTGCTTTGGCTCATGTCTTGGAGTAAAGCTTCTCTAAGATGGAATAACATACCTTGGGTGGTGGTGTGGTTCTTGCTCATGTAGTTGAACTTGTGTGGGTGCTCAAGGTTGATGTAGCGCATCAAGAGTTGGGAGCACCACTTGGATTTTGAGTTCATCTACCTACATGGGTTAGTTCTTGCAAGGAAGAGCACTTGTGTATCCAAAAATGACAATCATGAAGCTCAACATAGAATTTGTCAAAGGATATGTTTGAATGGTTTTGTGCTTCCTTGTCTTCAACCACCATTGTGTAGAGTCTTAGTGATGTAGAGATTGCTCAAGATGTGAGTGAGTCGCAATCTCATGGAATTAGATTCAACCAAGCACCTACATGGGTTAGACAACATGCAAGGTGCAAATATATCCAAGACATAAGATAGTTATCATAAGAGATATATCATGGATTAGTCATAAGCTCATGTCTTGCATGTATCCAATGGAGTTTCTACTCCAAGTTCGAAGCATCAATGATGTTCAATTCACCTCTCAACCTGCAAAATACTTTCTCATCAAGAGGTTTAGTAAATATATCCGCTAGTTGCTTATCGGTGCGAACGTGCTTAAGATTAATGTCACCCTTAGCAACATGATCTCGAATGAAATGATGACGAACTTCAATATGCTTAGTTCGAGAATGTTGTACAGGATTATGACCAATTTTGATAGCACTTTCATTGTCACAAAGTAGTGGAACATGTTTCACATAGATCCCATAATCTTTAAGAGTTTGGGTCATCCAAAGTAATTGAGCACAACATGAACCAGCGGCAATGTATTCCGCTTCGGCGGTGGATAAGGATATCGAGTTTTGTTTCTTGGAAGACCAAGACACAAGAGATCTACCAAGAAATTGACAAGTACCCGAAGTGGACTTTCTATCAACCTTGTCTCCGGCATAATCCAAGTCGGAATAGCCAACAAGATCAAAAGAAGATCTCTTAGGATACCAAATGCCAAAGTTTGGTTTATGGATTAAGTATCTCACTATCCTTTTCACAGCCTTAAGATGACATTCTTTAGGCTTGATATCGTGCACACATGCACACACTTAGCATAATATCGGGACGTGAAGCACATAGGTATAACAATGAACCAATCATAGAGCGATAAACCTTTTGATCAACCGGTTCACCATCTTTGGTCAAATCATTATGTCCACTAGTAGGCATGGGTGTAGACATACCTTTGCATTCTTGCATATTGAACTTCTTGAATAAGTCCTTGGTGTACTTTGTTTGAGAGACAAATGTACCTTCCTTAGTTTGCTTGATTTGCAAACCGAGAAAGAATTTGAGTTCACTCATCATAGACATCTCAAACTTCTCTGACATTAGCTTTCCAAACTTTTCACTAAAGAGAGGGTTAGTTGAACCAAATATGATATCATCAACATAAATTTGGCATACAAATAGTTCTCCATTAACCCTTTTAGTAAAAAGAGTAGAATCGATTTTACCAATTTCAAAACCACTTGTAGTAAGGAACTTGGTCAAGCATTTATACCATGCTCTAGGAGCTTGTTTAAGACCATAAAGAGCTTTGTGAAGTTTGTAAACATGATTTGGTTTCTTAGGATTGATAAAACCGGGAGGTTGTTTGACATAAACTTCCTCCTCTATTTCACCATTTAGAAAAGCACTTTTAATGTCCATTTGGTACAAGGTGATATTATGGTGATTAGCATAGGCAAGTAAGATGCGAATGGACTCAAGTCTAGCAACGGGAACATATGTCTCACCATAGTCCATACCTTCGACTTGTGTGTACCCTTGGGCGACGAGACGTGCTTTGTTGCGAACCACTTGTCCATCTTCATCTTGCTTGTTGCGAAACACACATTTGGTACCAATGATGTTGTGGTTGTTGTCGGGCTTCTCAACCAATGTCCAAACTTGGTTTCTCTCAAAGTTGTGTAGCTCTTCATGCATAGCGTTTATCCAATCCGGATCTTCCAATGCTTCTTCAACCTTCATAGGTTCAATGCTAGAGATGAATGAATAGCTTTCACAAAAGTTAGCTAAACGAGTCTTTGAGCGAGTGATTCTCCTGGTTTGTATATCATTGAAGATTTGCTCGACGGGATGATCTTTGGCAATTCTTGCTCGAACTCGTGAGAGCTTTTGCTTGGGTCTTCGTTGAACATCTTCTTCATCTTGTTCTTCTTCTTGGCCTTCTTCATTGTTGACGTCGTCGTTCTCTTGTCGTGGTGGAGAAAGAGGTTGTTGATGTTCGTCTTGATGCATTTCCTTGTCTTCTTCATCTTGGTGTGTCCCACTTGTGGATGCTTCCGTGTCGATTCTTGGTTCATCTTGTCATGAAGTAGAAGCTTCCACTTGGACGGATGAAGTACTCTCCTTCACCTCCGTTGGACGAATTTTGCCAATGGACAAGTCTTGGATTGCTTCTGAAGGGTCTTTGTCTCCTACATCAATTGGCAATTGCTCTACTTGCGAGCCATTAGATTCATCAAACTTCACATCTACCGTCTCTTCAACCTTTCGGGTGAAATTGTTGTAGACACGGTAAGTGTGAGAGTTTGAGCCATAACCAAGTAGAAAACCTTCATGAGATTTAGGAGCAAACTTTGAACGACGATGCTTATCAAGAATGTAGCACTTTGAGCCGAATACTCAAAAGTATCCAACTTGGGGTTTGTTACCGGTGAGAAGCTCGTATGCCGTCTTGCCGAGTAACTTGTGAAGATATAAGCGATTTGTTGCGTGACAAGCTGTCTCAACCGCTTATGCCCAAAAGTGCTTCGGCGTCTTCTATTCATCAAGCATCGTTCTTGCCATTTCGATGAGCGTCCGGTTCTTCCTCTCAACAACTCCATTTTGTTGAGGTGTGTACGTAGCCGAGAACTCGTGTGAAATCCCTTCTTCGTCAAGAAAGGTGTCCACATTTGCGTTCTTGAACTCCGTTCCGTTGTCACTCCGAACCTTCTTGATCTTCACGTCAAACTGATTTTGGGCCTTCCTAGCGAAGTTTCTGAAGATCTTCTAGACCTGCGACTTGTCATTAAGAAAGAACACCCACGTAAATCTTGAAAAATCATCAAATATAACTAGACCAAAAGAATTTCCACCGAGACTCTTGTAGGCGTTGGGACCAAAAAGATCCATATGAAGTAGCTCGAGTGGCCTTCTTGTGGTCATGATGTTCTTCACGGGATGTCTTCCTCCAACCTGTTTACCTGCTTGACAAGCACTGAAATTCTATCCTTATCAAATATGACATCGTTAACTCCAAGGATATGATTTCCTTTAATAAGCTTGTCAAGGTTTCTCATGCCAACGTGACCTAGTCGTCTATGCCACAACCAACCTTTTGAGGATTTAGCAACAAAGCAAGTTTTAGGTTGTGCCTTTTTAGAGAAATCGACAATGTAAAGATCACCTCTACGCATACCGGCAAAGACCATTTTATGATTGTCTCGACGAAATACTTGGCAATCTACCTCAGTAAATAGGACATTCAAACCGAAATCAGCAAGTCTAGATACTGAAAGTAAGTTGTAGCCGAGAGATTCAACGAGCATGACATTTTGAATGGAACTATCATGTGAGATGGCCACCTTACCAAGGCCAACCACTTTACCCTTTGAATTATCACCAAAGGTGACATATTTTCGAGGGCCGTCATTTTCAGCAAGCTCACGAAACATCTCTTCATCTCCGGTCATATGATCAGTACATCCACTATCAAGAACCCATTCCTTTCCTCCTGATTCATATCCCCGAAGATTTTCCATAAGACCAAAATGTCTCATTGCATCATCAAGATCGAAGTCACTATCATCATCATCATAGTATCCATGTTCATCATGATCTTGTGACTCATCATTTCCTAGAGAGGGTAATTCATTAGATAAATGATCATCAAAGTGGTCACTTTTATGAATTCTTATAGCTTCGAATATGATATCACTAATGATTCCAACATCTCCTTTAGCATGCTTAAGATTGGTAAGTTCAAATAGACAATTACCAAAACTAGGATCACTAGAGTTCATCTTACTCAACGCAATAGATTTATGGAGAATTTCATCCAAAGTTTTCAAGGAATGATCGGGAAATCGTTCCTCAAGAAATTTCCATATAGTATAGGCACAATTAAGAGTAGGCAAACTAGCAATCAAATTTTTGGGCAATCCTCTAATGATGAGCTCAATAGTTCTAAGATTGCGAATCATGTCAATATCTTCATCTAGGGTAGGATGCAAAGGATCAATATGAGGTGCACAATGGCTAGCAATATACTTGTTCAAATGATATCGATTGAAAATCACAAGCATCTCATTTTTCCACTCATGAAAATACTCTCCATCAAGAATAGGCACTCTATGTCTAAGACTCCCTAAAGTAGACACATCCATCTTCCTCCAATGGTGATTAAACCAAGGCAATGGAGACCAAAGCTCTGATACCACTTGTAGGATCTAGAAGTAGATGTGTCTAGGGGGGGTGATTAGACACTTAGTGCTAAAGTTGCAATTTTTAAGCCTTTTTGGTTTGAGTGGAGTTTTAGGCACAATTTCAACATACACAATACATATCAAGCAAGCATGGAAAGAGTATATGAGCAGCGGAATGTAAAGCATGCAACTTGCAAGAATGTAAGGGGAAGGGTTTGGAGAATTCAAACGCAATTGGAGACACGAATGTTTTCCCCGTGGTTCGGATAGGTGGTGCTATCCTACATCCACGTTGATGGAGACTTCAACCCATGAAGGGTAACGGTTGCGCGAGTCCACGGAGGGCTCCACCCACAAAGGGTAATGGTTGCGCGAGTCCACGGAGGGCTCCACCCACAAAGGGTCCACGAAGAAGCAACCACCCACAAAGGGTCCACGAAGAAGCAACCTTGTCTATCCCACCATGGCCATCGCCCACGAAGGACTTGCCTCACTAGCGGTAGATCTTCACAAAGTAGGCGATCTCCTTGCCCTTACAAACTCCTTGGTTCAACTCCACAATCTTTTCGGAGGCTCCCAAGTAACACCTAGCCAATCTAGGAGATACCACTCTCCAAGAAGTAACAAATGGTGTGTAGGTAATGAACTCCTTGCTCTTGTGCTTCAAATGATAGTCTCCCCAACACTCAACTCTCTCTCATAGGATTTGGATTTTGTGGAAAGAAGATTTGAGTGGAAAGCAACTTGGGGAAGGCTAGAGATCAAGATTCATATGGTAGGAATGGAATATCTTGGTCTCAAAACATGAGTAGGTGGTTCTCTCTCAGAACATATGAGTTGGAATTGTGTATGTGTTCTGATGGCTCTCTCCACGAATGAAGAGGAGGTGGAGGGGTATATATAGCCTCCACACAAAATCCAACCGTTACACATAGTTTTCCAATCTCGGTGGGACCGAATCAACAAACTCGGTCGGACCAAAAAGGTAAACCTAGTGACCGTTAGAGATTTTCGGTGGGACTGACATGCAACTCGGTAGGACCGATATGGTTAGGGTTTGGGCATAACGTAATCTCGGTGAGACCGATTACACAAACTTGGTGAGACCGATTTTGGTAATTAGCTAACCAGAGAGTTGGTCAGGAAAACTTGGTGGGACCGATTTGCTCTTTCGGTGAGACGGAAAAGTTACAAAAAGGAAACACTGAATTTACATTGCAATCTCGGTGGGACCGATTCACTCTTTCAGTGAGACCGAAAAGTGACGAAAGGGAAACAGAGAGTTTGCAATCCCATCTCGGTGAGACCGAGATCCCTATCGGTAGAACCGAATTGCTAGGGTTTGGCAGTGGCTTATGACAAGTGAAACTCGGTGGCGCCGGATAGAAAGAATCGGTAGGACCGAGTTTGGCTTAGGGTTTAGGTCATATGTGGATATGGGAAAGTAGTTGAGGGTTTTTGGAGCATATCACTAAGCACATGAAGCAAGAGGCTCATTAAGCAACACCTCATCCCTCCTTGATAGTATTGGCTTTTCCTATGGACTCAATGTGATCTTGGATCACTAAAATGTAAAATGAAGAGTATTGAGCTTGAAGCTTTAGCCAATCCTTTGTCCTTAGCATCTTGAAGGAGTTCCCACATCCTTTAGTCCATGCCACTCCATTGTTGAACTTATCTGAAACATACTAGATGGAAACATTAGTCCAACAAGAGATATGTTGTCATCAATTATCAAAACTACCTAGGGAGCACTTGTGCTTTCAGTCGTGCGCTTAAGGGAAGGAACCTACGAGGTCGGATCTGAGGGCACTGGTCAGATGTGATCCGAGCTGTGTTCGGATTCTGGCTGAGTAGACTTATGGGCCTTAGGGTCCGTGCGAGGCCCAAGTGTTGATCCCGTGACAGACGCCTATATAAAGTGGGGGTGCGGCACACTCATGCGGTTGATCGCTTCGGCGCTGTCACTAGGGTTTGCATGTGTTGCGAATAGACACCTCCACTCGCCACTGGTTGTGTGATCAGACCTAGCAGTTCGCCACACGACGTTCCTCCTGCACACGCGGATACCGTTAGAGGTGGTGCACTTGCGGCGCTCCACCGAACCTATACGTGGGAACTGACGACCAGCTGTTCGAGGGAGATCGGACGAGGAGGAGACGATCCATGTGGATGCGCTGCGCCAACTGTTCTTCCGCTGCACGACACTGCACGCCTGGTGGTAATGATCTGTCATCCATCTCCCGTAGTATGTTATTTGTTGTTCTGCTCATAGGAAAATTTTAATTTGCAGTCAACGCACCCTACCGTAGAACCCAACAGCATGCACAGAGCTCTTCTCATCCATGGCATCAACAGGGCAAACACATGATATTATTTGTCGTCGTTGCAAGGGATGAGGTCATGATGCAAGAGAATTCCCATCTAAGCGTGTGATGATTGCTACTGAGGATGGTGGGTATGAGTCTGCTGGTGACTATGATGAGGAGACTTTGCCTCTTATTACAAGTGAAGAACATGGTGCAGATGATTTTGATCATGAGACACAATACATGGCTCATTAAGACGCTGACAGGTATGAATGTTTAGTTGCTCAACGTGTCTTGAGTGTGCAGGTCACACAAGCAGAGCAAAGTCAGAGGCATAGTTTGTTCCATACAAAGGGAGTTGTGAAGGAACGTTCTGTTCGTGTCATCATAGATGGAAGGAGCTGCAACAACTTGGCTAGCATGGAGATGTTGGAGAAGCTATCTCTCACCATAAGAACACATCCACATCCGTACTGTCGGCATTCTGGGAATGGGGGTCCCCAGACTTGCCTGCCTGCAGCCTGCAGCGTGGCTCCACTAGCGTCCCTGTATGGCCCATATTCACCAGCAAACATTCAAAACCATCGCGAGGGGCCAAGCGTCGTGAGGCGAACGACGCAAGACCTCCTCAGGGGCAGCCTCACCAGGCTAGCTCGCGAGGGGCGGAGAGATCAAGGCAAGGGAGACCTCGTGAGGTTCCTGTGACGCAAGCCATGATGACTGGAACCAGGCGGGCGCCAGCGCGCATAGTGTCCTTGTTTCCTATTTGGTGCTAAAGGGGCAATTGCAGGCGAGGAGTCCCGATGCATCAGGCAAAGGTTTACATATCGGTGCAACAAGACCAAGACCAGCAGGACGGCAAGACGGAGGTCATCGTGTAGCCCAAGACGGCGTCACCACCAGAGCCTTTGGCAGGTGAGGGAGTCCTGGATTAGGGGGTGTTCGGATAGCCGGACTATACCTTCAGCCGGACTCCTGGACTATGAAGATATAAGATTGAAGACTTCGTCCCGTGTCCGGATGGGACTTTCCTTGGCGTGGAAGGCAAGCTTGGCGATGCGATATTCAAGATCTCCTACCATTGTAACCGACTCTGTGTAACCCTAACCCTATCCGGTGTCTACATAAACCGGAGGGTTGTAGTCCGTATAGAAAAAACTTCATACACAACAATCATACCATATGCTAGCTTCTAGGGTTTAGCCTCCTTGATCTCGTGGTAGATCTACTCTTGTACTACCCATATCATCAGTATTAATCAAGCAGGAGTAGGGTTTTACCTCCATCGAGAGGGCCCGAACCTGGGTAAAACAAAGTGTCCCCTGTCTCCTGTTACCATCCGGCCTAGACGCACAGTTTGGGACCCCCTACCCGAGATCCGTCGGTTTTGACACCGACATTGGTGCTTTCATTGAGAGTTCCTCTATGTCGTCGCCTTTAGGCCCGATGGCTCCTTCGATCTTCAACAACGATGCGGTCCAGGGTGAGACTTTTCTCCCCGGACAGATCTTCGTCTTCGGCGGCTTCGCACTGCGGGCCAACTCGCTTGGCCACCTTGAGCAGATCGAAAGCTACGCCCCTGGCCATCAGGTCAGATTCGGAAGTTTAAACTACACGGCTGACATCCGCGGAGACTTGATCTTCAACGGATTCGAGCCGCAGCCAAGCATGCCGCACTGTCCCGATGGGCATGATATAGCTCTGCCGCCGAATAGCGCCCTGGAGGCCGCACACGCATCAGTTTTGACCATTGATTCGGAACCTACTGCGCCGATCGAGGATCAGCGGTTGGACGCTGCCTCAGGGGCTGCGATCTCAGAGGCGATCGAGCCGAACTCCAGCCCCGCACCCTGCATGGCCCGTGACTCCAAGGAGCCGGATTCCTCTCCGAACTCCGAGCCCCCCGCGCCCCTGCCAATTGAATCCGAGTGGGCGCCGGTAATGGAGTTCACCGCAGCGGACGTCTTTCAGCATTCGCCTTTTGGCGACATCCTGAATTCTCTTAAGTCTCTCTCTTTATCAGGAGAGCCCTGGCCGGACTACGGTCAGCAAGGGTGGGATACGGACGGTGAGGAAATTCAAAACCCACCCACCGCCCACTTTGTAGCCACTGTCGACGATTTAACCGACATACTTGACTTCGGCTCCGAAGACATCGACGGCATGGACGACGATATAGGAGACGAACAGGAATCAACACCTATAGGGCGCTAGAAAGCCACCTTGTCATACGACATATGGAAAAGTGGGGGATGATGCCCCCAAGAAACAGCCAAAGCGCCGGCGTCAGTGGCGCCGCTCTAAATCCCGCCAAAGCAAAAATGGTGACTCCGGCACGGGAGATAATACTACCCCGGACAGCGTCGAAGAACATGGACCTCAGCAAGATTCGGCACAGGAAGATGGAGAAGCTAGCCCCCATGAGAGAGCGGCAGACCAAGAGGTCGAGGATGATAACTATATGCCTCCCTCCGAAGACGAGGCAAGCCTCGATGACGACGAATTCGTCATACCATCAGACCCCCGCCGAACAAGAGCGTTTTAAACGCAGGCTTTTAGCCACGGCAAGCAGCCTCAAGAAAAAGCAGCAACAGGTTAGAGCTGCCCAAGATTTGCTAGCTGACAGATGGACTGAAGTCCTTGCGGCCTAAGAGTATGAACTCGAACGCCCCTCCAAGAGTTACCCGGAGCACGGGCCGCTACCCCAATCAGAGGAGGAAGCACCTACGCATGACATGGAAGACCGTCCACTCTGTGGCCGTGACAGAAAGGCCGCTCAGCCCTCCACCCAAGCCATGCCCCGACGCCGCACAACTAAGGCAAGGGAAAATGCGCCCGACCTGCGAGACATACTGGAGGATAAATCAAGACAGACAAGATCGATCTATGGATCGCGCAGGCGCCCTACGGCATGTGACAATGATCTTCACTCCAGATACAACAAATCCAGCCGGGCCAAACACAACAGACATAGCTCTTCCGAGCTGCGTCGTGATATAGCCCAGTACAGAGGTGCCGCACACCCGCTATGCTTCACGAATGAAGTAATGGATCATAAAATCCCAGAGGGCTTCAAACCCGTAAACATCGAATCATACGATGGCACCAAAGACCTAGCGGTATGGATTGAGGACTATCTCCTTCACATCCACATGGCATGCGGCGATGATCTACACGCCATCAAGTACCTCCCGCTCAAACTTAAAGGACCGGACCGGCATTGGCTCAACAGCTTGCCAGCAGACTCAATCGGTTCTTGGGAGGACCTAGAAGCCGCATTCCTCGATAACTTCCAGGGCACTTACGTGCGGCCGCCGGATGCCGACGACTTAAGCCACATAATTCAGCAGCCAGAAGAATCAGCCAGACAATTCTGGACATGGTTCCTAACAAAGAAAAACTAGATAGTCGACTGTCCGGATGCAGAGGCCCTAGCAGCCTTCAAGCATAACATCCGTGATGAGTGGCTTGCCCGGCACCTGGGACAGGAAAAGCCGAAATCCATGGCAGCACTCATGACACTCATGACCCGCTATTGCGCGGGAGAAGACAGCTGGCTGGTTCGCAGTAACAACTTATCAAAGAACCCCGGTAATTCGGATACCAAGGACAAAAGTGGCAGGACACGTCGGAATAAACAAAAACGCCGCGTTAACAGCGACAGCAATGAAGAGACGGCAGTCAATGCCGGATTCAGAGGCTATAAATCCGGTCAGCGGAAAAGGCCATTCAAAAAGAATACTCGGGGCCCGTCCAGTTTAGACCGAATACTCGATCGCTTGTGCCAGATACATGGCACCCCCGAAAAGGCAGCCAATCACACTAATAGGGATTGTTGGGTGTTCAAGCAGGCGGGCAAGTTAAGAGCCGAAAACAGAGGCAAGGGGCTGCACAGCGACGACGAAGAGCCCAAGCCGCCGAACAACAATGGACAGAAGGGCTTTCTCCCACAAGTGCGGACGGTGAACATGATATATGCAACCCACATTCCCAAGCGGGAGCGGAAGCGTGCGCTGCGGGACGTATACGCGATGGAGCCAGTCGCCCCAAAGTTCAACCCATGGTCCTCCTACCCGATCACCTTTGATCGAAGGGACCATCCCACTAGCATCCGTCATGGCGGCTTCGCCGCATTGGTCCTCGACCCAATCATAGACGGATTTCACCTCACAAGGGTCCTCATGGACGGCGGTAGTAGCCTGAACCTGCTTTATCAGGACACAGTGCGGAAAATGGGCATAGATCCCTCAAGGATCAAACCTACAAGAACGACCTTTAAAGGCGTTATACCAGGTGTAGAAGCCAACTGTACAGGCTCAGTATCACTTGACGTGGTCTTCGGATCCCCGGATAATTTCCGAAGAGAAGAGTTAATCTTCGATATAGTCCCGTTTCGCAGTGGCTATCACGCCCTGCTCGGACGAACCGCATTCGCAAAATTCAATGCAGTGCCGCATTATGCATAACTCAAACTCAAGATGCCAGGCCCTCGAGGAGTAATCACGGTCAACGGAAACACCGAACGCTCCCTCCGTATGGAGGAGCATACGGTGGCTCTCGCAGCGGAGGTACAAAGTAGCCTTCTTAGGCAATCCCCCCGTCGGCCATTAAAAAGTCAGACACTGCCAAGCGCGCCCGGAGTAACCTACAGCAGGACCGCCTGGCACACTCTGAGCAAGCGTAGCAATGCGGCCCCAACCCCAGCTTTCGCAACCTAGCGAAACCAGTACCTCGCGTACACAACTACGCCCTTGAAATACCATGGGCACAGGGGAAGGGGCACAATAAACGGCACGCCCAACATACGGCTTAAAACGTACTAGGGGCTGCCGGATTCTTTTTTTTAGTTTTTTCTTACTTTCAGGACTCCATACTTCAGACGACCTGTTCGGCAACTCGACTGCCGCACAAATGATGCAAGATCCAGGGAGGCAGACAAGCCATGCCGCATTATGGAATCCCCAGGTGGTCTCTGTTACGAGCGGTATACCCGTTTTAAATAAAATTCCGCAGCCTTTCCCTGGTCAGGACATACTGAATAGTCCAATATCTTTTGCTTATCGCACTATTTGTATCGTTCGGCTTTGATAAATAGCCTCTCTATAAACAATGCTTAGCTTTTTGTCTATTTTTTGCATTACTCTATTTTATATATGTTCATTAATGACATGTTGCACCCGTACGCTATGGTACGACAAGTACGCCAGGGGCTTCAGTACCCTTTAATACGGTGTGAGAAGTCCGTACACTTTCACAAGTGCGGCACCCCGAACTTATATCACTATATGCATCGGCTCCGAATCATGATTTGGATCAATAGTTGGGTTTGCCTGGCTCCTATGTTTTGGTGCCTTACGTTCCGCTCTATCGGCTAAGGTGCACTAGGAGAACCACTGCGATTGTGCCCCGGTTGAGCTAGGTTAAGCACCTCAGTGGAGAAAGCTAAAACTGACTGTCATGATGAGGCGAGAGACCGGTCGCTTTTCGAGAGGTTTCCGAGTCCCTAAAGACTTATGCTGCTTCGAGCGAGGAGCTGGATAACCCCAGCCAAGGCGTGGATAGCGCCCCGAACTCGGTCTTCCGAACTAGGGGCTTCGCCGAAATTTAAACTTATAAAGTTCTATGGCTAAGTGAGAGTGTTCAAGCATTATAGTCCAATTGCCTGGTTCGTCGTGCTGAGCGCCTCCCTCGAAGGACCCAACCATGGGAAAAAGAGCGCTCAGGTTTAGCACCGAACACCCCAGCACTAGTGGCACGGGGGCAGAAGCCGACGACTGGCCATCTCTCAATTTTTGATAAACGGCCGCACAAAAAATAATATTTTAAATTCAATAAGCATTGCTTAAAGCGCCTATGAACAAGTTTTCAGCGCACAGGATAAAAACGAGCGAGTTTATTCAAAAATTACATCCTTGGTACATTCATCTGCCACAAGGCAAGCACCTGCAAGAACATCCTTGTAATAGTTCTCGGGCTTGCGATGCTCCTTCCCCGGCGGCGGCCCGTCCTTCACAAGCTTCTCACCGTCTAGCTTACCCCAGTGCACCTTTACATGGGCAAGGGCCCTACGGGCACCTTCGATGCAGACGGAGCGCTTGAGGACCTCGAGCCTTGGACAGGCCTCCACCAGCCGCCGCACCAGCCCGAAGTAGCTCCCAGGCAGGGCCTCTCCAGGCCACAGCCGAACTATGTAGCCCTTCATGGTCTGTTCGGCCGCCTTGTGGAGTTCGACCAGCTGTTTCAGCTGGTCTCTCAAGGGCACAGGGTGTCCGGCCTCAGCATACTGAGACAAGAACACCTTCTCCGTCGAGCTGCCCTCTTCAGCTCGGTAGAATGCGGCGGCATCGGATACGCTGCGGGGAAGATCTGCGAATGCCCCTGGAGAACTCCGGATACGCTTTGCATAAAGAATGCCTTACCCGCTGCTATCTTCTTCATATCCTCCAACTCTCGGAGGGCCTTCTGGGCTTCGGCCTTGGCAGACTTGGCAGTCTCAAGGGCCGCCGCGAGCTCGGACGCTTGGGTCTCTGACTCAAGCTCCAAACTCTCATGTTTTCTCATGAGAGCCTGAAGCTCTTGCTGCACCTCGCCGACCTGAGCCCCAAGTTTTTCTCGCTCGGTGCGCTCCGCGGCCGTTTTCTTTTCGGCCTCAGACAGCGCCTGCTTGAGGGTCGCCACCTCAGTCGTGGCCCCTACAATAAGCAGTACAATCCTGTTATTTTTTGCAATCACGCCTCTCTATAGGCACTTATTTCTGTAAGGTATTTCTTACCTTCTTTCTCCTCGAGTTGCCGCTTGGCAAGGCCGAGCTCTTGCTCGGACCGCTCGAGTCCCTGTTTCAGGACACCCACCTCCGCAGTCAGTGCGGCGGTGGACAGCAGCGAAGCCTGCATACGCATATTGACTCTTTATTGTTAGACTCCTGCAAAATTTAATAGATCCTCTATTCGACTTTTCTTTCCGAACGCCAAACAGAGCATCAGGGGCTACTGTCTATGCGGTAATGTTTCTACATATTTTTACATACCTCAAAGCCTGTTAGGAGGCTAGCACAAGCTTCACTCAGCCCGCTCTTGGCGGACTGGACCTTCTGGATCACCGTACTCATAATAGTACGGTGCTCCTCGTCGATGGAGGCGCCTTCAAGCACCTCCAGCAGATTGTCCGGCACCTCTGGTTGGACGGAGGTTGCCAGCTCAGAAGGCTTGCTCCTCTTGGAAGGAGCTCGCCTACCACGGTCCGGAATCATTGAAGACTCCGGCACGGTGTCCGGCTTAAGGCCGGACTTGGAGCCCTGGGGGGTCTTGTCCCCTTTACTCCTGGAGTCCGGGAGGTTGCCATGCGGCTCCTCCAGGACCACCTCCTCCTGCCCCGGAGATTGTCGCGACGCCACTTCGGCGTCATCCGCAGTGCGGGGGGAGACAGCGGGCGGAACATAGTTCATGTCCGATGAATCTAGGGAGCCGCTCGACGACTCGTTGAGTTCGGCCCGGGGCGGACTGCATAAGTATCATCGACATTAGGTAAAGTTGTGCAACAAAGGAGCATCACGAGTTACTCTGATATCCAAACTTACGATTTTGCTGGACGCTTGGCCCTGTCCGGCCACTCCTCTTCGTCTTCTTCGGCGTCGGGAGAATAGTCCGGCGGAGGGGTCTTCCTCTTCCTGGACCCCTCGGCCTCCCCCGTTGGGGCGGCCTCCCTCTTCTTTCCTCCCCCCGCTGGAGGGGGAGAGGTTTCTTCTTCCTCCTCCTCGTTTTCATGGGAGGAGGGCGTCTCGGACTCGCCGGATGACGAGTCCGACAACACCACATTACGGGTACTCTTTCGAGTCCCTGTGGTCTTCTTCTTCTTGGCCTTCTTCTCCAGCACCACATAAGGCGCCGGAGTCAGCAGCTTCACAAGTAGAGCTGGGGCTGGGTCTTCGGGCAGCGGAGCTGGACAGTTGATCGGTTCGGCCATTGCCCGCCAAGCCTGTCAAAGGCAAGGGAGTTTAGATCCCGCATAGAGTCAAACTATGAAAAAAGCTTGAGCATCCTGTAACAGGTGTAGATAGCATACCTTGCTAGCGTGATGCCGCGAGCTATATCCGCGGTCCTCGGAAGCGGATGCGGGAGCCTCGGCGCCCTTGAATAGCATCTTCCAGGCATCTTCATACGTTGTGTCGAAGAGCCGGCTGAGGGTTTGATGCTGCGCCGAGTCGAACTCCCACAGATTGAAATCCCGGTGTTGGCACGGGAGGATCCGGCGGACGAGCATAACTTGGATTATATTGACAAGCCGGATTGGCTTGTTCACCAGGGACCGGATGCATGTTTGCAATCTGGTCACCTCTTTCTCATCGCCCCACGACAGGCCCGTCTCTTTCCAGGACATAAGCCGCGTGGGGGGTCCGGATCGGAACTCAGGGACCGCGGTCCATTCCAGATCGCGTGGCTCGGTGATATAAAACCACCCGGATTGCCATCCCTTTAGGGTCTCCATGAAAGAGCCCTCGAACCATAGGGCGTTGGCTATCTTGCCCGCCATGGCGTCTCCGCACTCCGCCTGGCTGCCGCTCACCACCTTGGGCTTGACGTTGAAAGTCTTGAGCCAGAGGCCGAAATGGGGGCGGACGCGGAGAACGGCCTCGCACACGACGATAAACGCCGAGATGTTGAGAATGAAGTTCGGAGCCAGATCATGGAAATCCAGGCCGTAGTGGAACATGAGCCCCCGGATAAATGGGTGGAGTGGAAAACCCAGTCCGCGGAGGAAGTGGAGGAGAAATACCACCCTCTCATGGGGCCTTGGGGTGGGGATAAGCTGTCCCTTCTCGGAAAGCCGGTGCGCGATGTCCTTGGAAAAATACCCGGCCTTCCTTAGCTTCTTGATTTTTTCCTCCGTAACGGTGGAGACCATCCATTTGCCTCCCGCTCCGGACAATGCTGGAGAAGGTTGGGGTGGGAAGTTCGGGCTTGGGCGCTGGAGCTCGGGTGCACGAGAGATGGGTAGGCAAGGGAGGAAGAAGGCGTAGGTAAATAGGGTGGATCCTTATCCCCTTATATAGGCGGATGCGGTTATGCGTCCCCACTTGCCTAATAAAACTCGCTTGCCTCCCGAGCGCCGTGATAAATGGCGCGGTTGGGTTACCCACATCCGTAGTAATGAGAATCCCGTAAAAAGGGTACACGATCTCTGCTTTGACAAGACGTGCCAAGGAAACCGCCTCGCAAAATATGCTGAGGTGGAAAAGTAAAAACGATTCGAGTAAAGGACTTGGCTGTAGTGTGATGGCGCACTGCAGAATAGGTCAGCAGATTTGATTTGTGTTAATATTATTCTCTCTATAGAAATATGTGGAAACTTATTTTACAGAGCCAGACACTACTCTTGGTGATTACAATCTTCTATGAAGGACTTGGAGGAGGAACCCGCCTTGCAATGCCGAAGACAATTTGCGCGCCGGACTCGTTGTCATTGAAGCCTGGTTCAGGGGCTACTGAGGGAGTCCTGGATTAGGGGGTGTTCGGATAGCCGGACTATACCTTCAGCCGGACTCCTGGACTATGAAGATATAAGATTGAAGACTTCGTCCCGTGTCTGGATGGGACTTTCCTTGGCGTGGAAGGCAAGCTTGGTGATGCGATATTTAAGATCTCCTACCATTGTAACCGACTCTATGTAACCCTAACCCTATCCGGTGTCTATATAAACCGGAGGGTTGTACTGCGTATAGAAAAAACTTCATACACAACAATCATACCATTGATCTCGTGGTAGATCTACTCTTGTACTACCCATATCATCAGTATTAATCAAGCAGAAGTAGGGTTTTACCTCCATCGAGAGGGCCCGAACCTGGGTAAAACAAAGTGTCCCCTGTCTCCTGTTACCATCCGGCCTAGACGCATAGTTCGGGACCCCCTACCCGAGATCCGCCGGTTTTGTCACTGACAGCAGGCGAAGACTACTTTTGTCAGGATAGCACGTACTAGTTGTCTCCCTTCGAATTTGGCCGTTGTGGGATCCCTTCCCACTCAATATTTGGGAAGAGGACCAGGGCCTCTATAAATATGACTAGCCACCACCACAGGGGGGAGACCCCGATCTTCAACCACACAAGCACACCAAGCACGAGAACACCTCACCTCGCGAGGCTGTTCTTCCCTTGTACTGTTCATCCTCAGCCCAAGAGGCAATCCACCACACCACACTAGAGTAGGGTATTACACCACAACGGTGGCCCGAACTAGTATAAATCTTGTGTCTCATGTTCTTTGGGTTCATCGAGCTAGGCCGTCAGATCGTAGAGTGTGCGAGCTAGAGAGGGGGAGAGATCTTCGTGCACACCCTAGTGTTCGAACCTCAAGGGGTTTGCTGGAATCCGAAATCCGACATTTGGCGCGCCAGGTAGGGGTGCACCGAAGCTTTCCTCTTCGTTCCACGCTTCACCGCTCCAAGTTCATGGCCGACGCTCGCCGGGCCCGCGCTGAGCGCCGGGCCGCCCTCGCCACCCATGTCGCTTAGACAACCCCTGTCGGCGGACCTCCCCGTCGTTCTCCGTCACCCGCCGCCAACTCCGCCACCGGCCCGGCGGTAATCGAGCGGCAAGCCTCTTCCCTGTACCCCTCGGTGCGACGAGACGGTCGCACCGCCACCCCGTCCCTGACAACGGCCATCTCATCGTCTAACGCTCGCCATGCCCCACGGACGCGCAGGCCGCGCTGCTCATGGCACGCGAGCTCCTACGCTACCGCCCGATCGACGACCTCTACGAGGACTGGTTGGACCGCATTGCCAAGCAAGTCAGCGCAGCCGAGGGCTCTCCAGCACCATCCCTCTCGCTGCCTCGCCCACCCCCGGCTGTGGGTGATGTGGCTCACGGAGCATCTCCACCCCCTCAGCACCAAGATGGCGCCCTCGCACCGAGGCACGCGGCTCGAGGAGTGCCTCAGCCTCCCCCGCATCAAGACGACATCCTCGCTCCAAGATGCGCGGCCCAACGGCGTGATCCTCCGCGTCGTGCGCCCGCGCACCAAGAAAGAAGTTGCCAGGAGGTCTCCCGTCCGCAAGAAGATGCTCCACTGCTTCCAGCACCACCACGTCAGGACCGCATGCTGCGACAGGGCCATGTGCCACATGCCATGGCAGCATAGGGACGCCTAGGTCAAGCTCCGCCTCCACGACGGGCCCCGGTGGCCATGGCAGGCTGCCGTGCCTTCACTCCTGAGCTGCGTAGCGTCGTCTGGCCGGGCAAGTTCAAGCCGGGTCTGCCTCCTTGCTACGATGGCACCCCCGACCCTGCGGAGTTTCTGCAGCTCTATGAGCTGAGCATCGAAGCAGCCAACAGCGATGGAAAGGTCATGGCGAACTAGTTTCCCATGGCTTTCAAGGACGGCGCCCATCATGCCTCCTGAACCTGCCCCCAGGCTCGATTTCCTCCTAGGATGAGATGCGCAGCCACTTCATCGCCAACTTCCAGGGCAATCACGACCGCCCCTCGGTCTCGGGTGACCTGCGCCGCATCAAGCAACAACCAGGAGAAACCCTGCAGAAGTACATCCAGCGCTTCAATAGTGCACATATCAAGATCCCCTAGGTGACGGACGGGGCCATCATCTCGGCATTTTCCGACGGCGTCCGCGACGTCAAGCTGAAGGAGGAGCTCGCCATCCATGAGGAGTTGTGCACGACCTTGGAGCTGTTCAACATAGCAACCAAGTGTGTGAGGGCTGAGGAGGGCGTCTCTCCCTCCTCGAGCTCCCCACCGAGGATCCAGAGGAGAAAAAGGCCAAGGTCAAGGACGTGAAGCGCAAGGGGGTGGCCGTGCTCGCAGCAGAACCGGACACCAAGCGCGGCCGAGATCTTCCCAAGTCATCCAAGGGCAGTCGTACGTTTTACGCCTTCCACAACGTGCGTACACATAATACCAACGATTTTCAAGAGCCCGGGGCCATTCAAGATGGATGCTTCGGTTGACGCCCCGAGCGCAATGACCAGGGCTACGGCCGAGGAGACAGGCGAGGTGGAGGACGTTGGGACGACCGTGGGCCCCACCAAGAGTGGCGCGACCAGCCTCGCGAGGATCGTTGGTAGGACCAGCCTCGTGAGGGTGCCTGGAGGGACCAGCCTCGTGAGGATCGCCCTCAGGGCAACCTTGGTCTCCCTCCACTGCCGCCGCCAAGAAGGAATGACGACCATCAACAGGACGAAGGGGCTGGGGGCTTCCAGGAGCCGCGCGCCATCGCCTGCATCTTGGGTGGCGCTCAGGCCCCAGCCTCCCAGTGCATCTTCAAGCAGTTCTCCCGCGAAGTAAATGCAACCCTCCCCAAGCTCGAGGCTACGCGCTCGCTCAGGTGGTCCAAGTATGCCATCACCTTTAGCTCGGCGGACCAGCTCAGATGCGCGGCAACCGCTGGTGTCCTCCCGATGCTTTGTTCGCCCATCATCAGCAATGTCCAAGTCACCAAGACCCTCATCAACGGTGGCACAGGACTCAGTGTCCTATCCGTCGAGACATTTGACAGCCTTCAAGTGCCATACGATCAGCTCCAGCCTACCAGGCCTTTCTCAGGAGTGACAGACGGCTCCACCATCCCGATAGGGCAAGTTTGCCTCCCTGTCACCTTCGGCTAGCGCGACAACTACCACACCGAGCTCGTCGACGTCGATGTCACCCACATCCGTCTGATGTACAACACCATCCTCGGGTACCCAGCACTGGCCAAATTCATGGCAGTCACCCACCATGGCTACAACGTACTAAAGATGCCGGGAAGTGGCAGAATCATTATGGTCCCCCGCGAAGAAAGAGACGTGGTGTGTTCCCTCGAGCGCACCTTCCAAGCTGCATCAATTGAAGACCCTGACAGTGCGGGTGCGCAGTACCCTCCTGAGGCCAACCACAAGAAGAAGAAGCAGCTACTCCGCACTAGGCCCCAGGGGAGCGGCACCTCCAGCGTCGCCACATCAGGATCCACGCCAGCGCCTGGGGCGCCTCCTTATCTCGCATAGGGAGGCATGCCCGGCGCCCTCCTCGGGCAGGGCTCGGGGGCTCTCTTCTAGAGGGCCTCAGACCTGGCCAGTGTCACGAGGGAGGCACTCGGGCACCACGTGGAGGCGTGCTTCGCGGCACGTTTTCCTCAGGAGGGCACCGGGCGAGGAGCGCCCGTCGCTCAGGAGTTCATCACCAAGGCATCTCAGGAGCTTCAGGAAGCAAGAGCAATATGCGGTGACCGACAACCACCTAGCATTGCTCCCCACCTAGGCGAGGGTCATGACCTGTGCGTCTGCATCGAAATCCTAAGGCTCAACAGGGATGCATCTCAGGAACGCTTCTGGCCTTCGCGTACTAGCCGGTGTGAGGGCCCGCCTCACAACTATGTTTGCATGCCGTCCGGCTTGCCGAGCGTGGCTGCCTCCTTGCAGCACGGTCTGCAGAGCGTCCTGGCAGGTTAGGAGGCCAGGCACCACGCGGTCCTAGCGGAGATGGAGACGGTCCTCCGGAGGCCACCTGAGCCTCCCGAGGCTCAGGACCTCGGCGGCTCGTGGGAAGCGACTTCTTCGCTACATGTCTTCAGCTGCCCCAACACTCCTTCGGCAACCAAACCAGGTGACATCTTTCCAAGTTCATTTAACTGGGAGCGCCCCCTGGGCTGCATCGTCCCCAGGCCGTGTGGGTCCATCCCTGCGGCATGTATCCGCTTGCATCTTTAGTTCACTCTGCTAGGAGCGCCCCTCGGGCTGCATCAACCCCAGGCCGCTTGGGTCCAACCCGGTGGCATGTATCGTTCTCACATTTACCTAAGCTAGTTGCTTTTCATGCATAATCTACCTATGGTTATCACCTGCCTGATTGTCACCCACCAAGGGAGCCGTGCGCCGATGGTCTTTCTTCAGGATCCTTCGCATAAGAAGGCTAGCCACGGCGTATGTGCTCGGGCCCGTCCCTGCTACGTCGATAAATCGAACGACTGAGCTCTGTCTGGAGGGCCAGCCCCGTTTACGTCACCTCCTGGGGTCATTGGTGCTTGGCCTTCTCGTGCGATAGCCTCAGCAAATCCACTCGACGCAGGTTGTCTAACCATCTCGCAGGAATGCCGTAGCCATCAAGAAACAAGACCAGGCGCAACCCGCCTTGAGGTAGGGCCTCGTGAGTCCCGCGCTGGCTCATGAGTGCCCATATACACCTCGTCTAGCCCTGTCATGCAAGCCATGTGTTAGGGCGGGGCTGTACACGCCCCGGGGCTCTCCGTAGTAGGGATTCCCCTCCCACATACCAGTGGAAGCACCATGCTCCGCGCTGGCAGTCAACACTGTCGAGGAGCGGCTATGCCCGTGCAAGTGCGGAAGCGCCATGGTCCGTCCTGGTGATAAACAACTGAGGGCAGCCTCATGGCCGTATCAACCTCAGGGAGCCTCCGAGCTCGGTGTCCAGCCTTGTCGCAACACCTCCCCTCAGGAGAGTCGCACGAGGGGGCTGGGCACGGGGGCTGCGCTCGGGTCATGACCAAGCGTACGTCGCCCTGCCAGGTCCCTCGGACCTAGTGGTCGCACGCCCTCCCAAGCGGAGCCAAGGTACAAATGTCGTTTGAACATCAAGGGAGACTCTTGAGCATCGCGACTCAGGAGCCTAACTAACCATGTGGCCCCTCACTGCTTGTTACGTCCTGGTGATCCGGTCGGCCCAATAGCGGCTGAGGTATGCGCGAGGTCGGGCCCTGCCAACGTAGAACACTAGACCTACTCCCAGATCTCCTTTCTATAAGTTGTTTGCGCGTCAAGGGGGACTCCTGAGCATCGTGACTTGGTAGCCTAACTGATCACGTAGCCCCTCACTCCTTGGTCTGTCCTGGTGATCCGGTCGGCCCAATGGTGGCTGAGGTATGCGCGGGGTCGGGCCCTACCGACGTAGAACATAAAGCAAATAGAAAGGAAATCACAGAATTTCAAAGCAAATATTGCAGGACATATTTTTTCCCTGAAATCAAATGCGAGTTTAATGCTTCCACGAGGCATGGTGCATATTGTAGAAGTTAAAACAGAAAAGGAGCCGCCAGTAGGTTGCCTCATCATCCCTGGACGCCGCCATTGCCTGGAAGGGATGCTTCTCCCCCAACGGCGTCGCCTTCACCTGCACCACCAGCCAGAGTTGCAGGATCGGTAGCACCGCCGGTCGGCGGCGCGGGAGCGAAGATGCGGAACCTTTTCAGCAGGGCCTCCACCTGACCCTTCACGGCTACAGCAGTGGCCTTGTAATGCTCGTCTTTCATAGGCTCCAGCAGCTCATCAAGGCAGGCGGCGGCGTCGCGAAGGTGGAGGTGGCTAAAGACACGCGTCAGCGCGGCTGAGGAGAGAACGCGGGCTTCTGCCTCCGCCATGGGGCCGATACCGCTCACGATGTCCTCGAGCGCATCAACCAGGAAAGGAACTAGCTGGTTGGGGCCCTCGTCATCGGCAACCAGCGGCTCCTCCAGGCCTTTCTCGTAGAGCGACATCAGCGCCGTCCAAGCCTTCTCTTCAAGGAGCCTAAAGGCCGCGCGGTCCTCCATCAGGACCTTCGCCTTGGCATGGAGCTCGGCCTTCTAACGCCTTCAGCTTCAGCTCCAGCTCTTCCAGTCGGTCGCGCTCCACGGCCTGCGCCTTCGCCAACTGCTCCAGTTCGGCGTCGCGATCCTGGACGGCGTCCTCTCGGGCTTTCATCTTCTCCCCCTCCGCCTTTTAGTCTCGAGCTTTCCTCGCGTGCTCCCTCTGCACGGTCTCCAGCTCGGCCGCCAGCGACCGGCAGCGGTCCTGGGCGGCTTCGGCATCCTTCAGCGCCACCTCGCGGGCGGCCACGACCTGAGCAATAGCCTCCCTGTCCTTCCCGGAGTCAGCAGCAACTTGGCTCAGTGCCGCCTGGACGGATGCATCGGAATGCAGCCAACCGGAAAACAGTTCCAGGCGTCCGGACACCAAGCGACGGTCGGAGCCCTGAAGGTCTTCTCACAGCAGGGCCATCGCAGAAAGAGCCCGCTCCAGGACGTCAGGAGAGGTGGAGGAACCTGGGATCAGCAGCGCAGTAGAAGAAGGAGGAGGAGGTGGCATCGTCACCATGGCCTGGGAGGCTAGAGGCTTCTGAGCCTCGGGGACCCCAGCGCTCGAGTCGAACGCTGGCACCTCCGGAGCCGGCGGGGCCTTGGGGGATGACCCCTCCCGAGGATGCTCCACCCAGCCTCGGGAGGATGATCGGGCTAGAGAAGCATGAGCGCCGTCTCCGCCTTTACTCATGGAGAAGGGTGCGGCCGCATGAGGCAACCTGGGCTCAAGCAGCGCCACCTCGCCCTCCCTTATCCTCTTCACCGCAGGCGTCGGCCTAGTTGCACAACAAAAAATAAAGAGTCAAGGACAAGCACCAGAAGCAAGAACAAAGGCAGGGCGAGAGCACTTACTGGTCCACCGCGACATAGTCCCTCTGCTTCGGGAGCTTGAAACCGGAGAGATTCGCGGCCTGAGGCGCGGGCGCGCCAGCTCCGGGAGCAGAAGCAGGGGCAGCAGCTGGGCCGGAGGCAGCTCTAGGAGGCGGTGAGGCAGGAGCGTCGTCCCAGGAGAGCAGCGCCGACCTGCCCTTCGTTGGAACCACAGGCGGCTCCCCCTCTTTCGGGAGGACTTCGGCCTCGCCATCATCATCAGGCAGGAGGCGGAGGATGTCGGCCTTGTGCAAGGGAGAGGTCTCCCCCATCTCTTCGGGGGCCGCCTCTGAGTCACAATCCTCGTCCTCCTCCTCCTCTCCGTCCCCACGGGAATCACCAGAAGACACGTCCACCGTCGTCGTCGCCAGCGGAGCTTCAGAAGGCGCTGGCGGCACCAAGCCGCGCCCGTCAATGGTGGGCATGGCGGCTACGACCTCCGCCCCGTCCTTCCGGAGGAACAAGGAAGTGTGGGGATTCGGCGGATACTCTTGGTCGTCTCCGACCAAGAGACGGAGGGCCACGATCAGCTCCTCGTCGGACAAGGACTTCAGACTCAAGTGGAGCTTGTCTTCTCCATCCACAAGCGTCCACAAGGGGCACGTGCGCGCCTGCAGAGGAGCCACCCGCAGCGCCAAGAATTCCCTCAGGAGCATGGCCTCTGTCAGCTTCGCCGCCTTCGCGTTCCCCGGCCTCAGGTCGGCGTTCATCTTCTCTAGCACCAGCTTCGCCCGGTCGTCAATAAGCTTCACGCAGGACCACCCCTCATTAGGCCGGGGCATTCCCGTCAGCAGCTTCAGCCATGGGTGGACACACTTGGCATCCATCATAACCCACTTACTCCTGAAGCTATCAGCCTTCTTCCCGGTCTTCGAAATCGCGTTAGCCTTGCCAGCTGTGATGAAGTCGGCGCACCCTGTGGTGTGGCCGTCGTTGATCCAGAGGTACAAGAAGCAGTGCAGCAATGCCATGGATGGCATCACCCTGACATACGCCTCACAGTAAAAGGCAAAGATGGACAAGAGAAGAATGGAGTTGGGATGGAGATGAAGAGCCTGTAACCGTAGTGATGGAGGACCGCATAGAAGAAGTCGGAGAAGGGGGGAACGAGGCCGGCGACGACACTGCACATGAAGAAGGGGTAGAAGGAGCTCTTCGGGGCTTCGGGCACAGCGGAGCCAGCCCGGAGCTCGGTCTCCCCCTTCTCGTTGTTCTCCCTGCCGCCAGCAGTCGCGTGACGGCAAGGTTCTCCGCCGGGACATTGGGCACCTCCAGGGCCGGCTCGTACCAGGCGGGCGGCAAGTCAACCTTGTCCTTTCAGGGCGCCATTGGACGAAAGCTCGGAAGGAGATCGGAGAATATCTGGATACTTCGAAAGTGAGGAGCGAGAGAGGGGATCTGGAGCTAGGCGAAGGAAGCAATGATGGCAAGAGTTGCCCGCACCGGCCTTTTTCTCACACGGGCGGTTGCCGAGGCTGCGTGGGGAAGCGGAGACGCCCAAGTCCAATCAGTCGCCACGCGCCAACCGTGGCCGCAGGCTGTTGTGGCTTGCGGCGCTCCGCGCTTGCCCCTTTGCTTCGCCTCAAAGCCAAGCCCGAGCGTGCCTTGGTCCCGGGGCTACTGTTGGCGTTCTGGGAACGGGGGTCCCCAGTCTTGCCTGCCTGCGGCCCGCAGCGTGGCTCCACCATTGGCCCTGTACGGCCCATCTTCACCAGAAAACATTCGAGACCCTCGCGAGGGGCCAAGCCTCACGAGGGGGACGACGCAAGACCTCCTCAGCGGCAGCCTCACCAGGCTGGCTCGCGAGGGGCAGAGAGATCAAGGCAAGGGACACCTCACGAAGTTCCTGTGACGCAAGCCATGACGACTGGAACCAGGATGGCGCCAGGCGGGAGCCAACGCGCAGTGTCCTCGTTTCCTCTTTGGTGCTAAAGGGGCAAGCGCAGGCAAGGAGTCCCGAGGCATCAGGCAAAGGTTTCCATATCGGTGCAACAAGACCAAGACCAGCAGGACGGCAAGATGGAGGTCATCGTGGAGCCCAAGATGGCGTCACCACCAGAGCCTTTGGCAGGCGAAGACTACTTTTGTCAGGATAGCTCGGACTAGTTTCCTCCGTTTGAATTTGGCTGTTTTGGGATCCCTTCCCGATAAATATTTGGGAAGAGGACCAGGGCCTCTATAAATAGGACTAGCCACCACCTTAGTGGGGGAGACCCCGATCTTCAACCACACAAGAACACCAAGCACAAGAACACCTCACCTCGCGAGGCTGTTCTTCCCTTGTACTATTCATCCTCAGCCAAAGAGGCAATCCATCGCACCACACTGGAGTAGGGTATTACACCGCAACGGTGGCCTGAACTAGTATAAATCTTGTGTGTCATGTTCTTTGGGTTCGTCGAGCTAGGCTGTAAGATCGTAGAGTGTGCAAGCTAGAGAGGGGGAGAGATCTTCGTGCGCACCCTAGTGTTCGAACCTCAAGGGTTTTTTCGGAACCCGATATCTGACACGTACTACATCCAATGGTTCAACAACAGCGGCAAGGTTAAGGTAACACGTACTGTTCGTGTGCATTTTAGTATCTCTACATATGTTGATTATGTTGATTGTGATGTGGTACCTATGTAAGCATGTTCCTTATTACTTGGTAGACCATGGCAATTTGATAAAAAATCGGTACACCATGGTAGAAACAAACCGTATACAATCGTTCATAAGGATAAAAACATTACTTTGCTTCCTATGACTCCTGATTCCATTTTGAAAGATGATATTAATAGAGCTAATAAAGCAAAACAGGAGAAAAATAAGAGTGAAAATCAGATTGTGGCAGAAGAATTTGAGCAACAAATGAAGCCTAATAATAAACCATCTAGTGTTGCTTATGAAATTACATTGAAAAGTGCATGTTTACTTGGCACCAAGTTTGATATTGATGATCTAGATTTCAGCAAATCTATTTTCTATGCTTTTGTGTGCAAAGAGGAATTATTTTGTTTCAAGGATGTACCTTCCTCTTTGCCTCCCGCTATCACTAACATTTTGCAGGAGTTCGCTAACGTCTTTCCACAAGACGTGCCACCGGGATTACACCTATTCGAGGGATTGAGCATCAGACTGGCTTAATTCCCGGTGCCTCGCTGCCAGACCGTGCGCCATACTGTAGCAATCCAGAGGAGACGAAGGAGATTATGCATCAAGTACAGGAGCTGCTTGACAAAGGTTATATACACGAATCTCTTAGTCCTTGTGATGTTCCTATTATACTAGTGCCAAAAAAGGATGGTACGTCGCGTATGTGTGTTGATTGTAGAGGCATTAGTAATATTACTATTCATTATCGTCATCCTATTCCTAGGCTAGATGACATGCTTGATGAATTGAGTGGCTCTACAATATTCTCCAAAGTTGATTTGCGTAGTGGATACCATCAAATTCGTATGAAATTGGGAGATGAATGGAAAACAACATTTAAAACTAATTTTGGATTATATGAGTGGTTAGTGATGCCTTTTGGGTTATCTAATGCACCCAATACTTTCATGAGATTAATGAACGAAGTTTTACGTGCTTTCATTGGACGATTTGTTGTAGTCTATTTTGATGATATATTGATTTATAGCAGATCTTTGGAGGAACATTTGGAATATTTACGTGTTGTTTTTATTGCTCTACCCGATGCACGTTTGTTTGGCAACCTTGGGAAGTGCACCTTTTGCACCGACCGAGTATCTTTTCTTGGCTATGTTGTTATTGCACAGGGAATTGAAGTTGATAAAGCCAAGATTGAAGCTATTGAGAGTTGGCCGCAACCCAAAACAGTCACACAAGTGAGGAGTTTTCTTTGTCTCGCGGGATTCTATAAGCGTTTTGTGAAAGATTTCAGCACCATTCCTGCACCTCTCAATCAGCTTACAAAGAAGGACGTGCCTTTTGTTTGGGGTACCGCACAGGAAGAAGCCTTCACGGTACTGAAAGATAAGTTGACACATGCTCCTTTGCTCCAACTTCTTGATTTTAATAAGACTTTTGAGCTTGAATGTGATGCTAGTGGAATTGGATTAGGAGGTGCGTTATTTCAAGATGGCAAACCTATTGCATACTTTTCTGAAAAATTGAGTGGGCCTAGTTTGAATTATTCTACTTATGATAAAGAATTATATGCTCTTGTTCGGACTTTAGAAACATGGCAACATTATTTATGGCCCAAATAATTTCTTATACATTATGATCATGAATCTTTGAAACATATTAAAAGTCAAGCTAAACTTAATCATAGACATGCTAAATGGGTTGAATTCATTGAGACTTTCCCTTATGTCATTAAACACAAGAAGGGTAAAGAAATTGTTATTGTTGATGCATTGTCTCGTCGCCATACTATGCTTTCACAACTTGACTTCAAAATATTTGGTTTGGAGACCATCAAAGATGAATATGTGCATGATGCTAATTTTAAAGATGTAATGCAGAATTGTAAAGAAGGAAGAACATGGAACAAGTTCGTCGTTAATGATGGATTTGTGTTCTGTGCTAAGAAGCTATGCATTCTAGCTAGCTCAGTTCATCTTTTGTTTTTCCAGGAGGCGCATGGAGGAGGATTAATGGGACACTTTGGCGTGAAGAAGATGGAGGACATATTTGCTTCACATTTCTTTTGGCCAAAAGATGAGATGAGATGTTGAGCGTTTTGTTGCTCACTGCACTACATGTCAAAAAGCTAAGTCACGACTCAATCCTCATGGTTTATATATGCCTCTGCCTGTACCTAGTTTTCCTTGGGAGGATATATCTATGTACTTTGTTTTAGGTTTACCTCGAACAAAGAAGGGGAGGGATAGCATATTTGTTGTCATGGACAGATTCTCGAAAATGGCACACTTTATACCATGTCATAAAAGCGATGATGATGTTAATGTTGCTGATTTGTTCTTTTATGAAATTATTCACTTGCATGGTGTGCCAAATACTATTGTTTCCGATCATGATACTAAATTTCTTAGCCACTTTTGGAGATGTTTATGGGATAAGTTGGGGACTAAACTGCTTTTTAGTACTACTTGTCACCCCCACACTGATGGACAAACTAAAGTGGTCAATAGAACATTGTCTACTATGCATAAGGCTGTTTTGAAGAACAATAATAAAATGTGGGAAGAATGCTTGCCTCATATTGAATTTGCTTATAATCGTTCATTGCATTCTACTACTAAGATGTGCCCTTTTGAAATTGTGTATGGTTTCCTACCTCATGCACCTATTGATTTGTTGCCTCTTCCATCTTCGGAGAAGGTTAATTTTGATGCTAAAGAACATGCTGAATTAATTTTAAAATGCATCAGTTAAATAAGAAAACATTGAGCGTATGAATGCTAAATATAAACTTCCTGGAGATAAGGGTAGAAAACATGTTGTGTTTGCACCTAGAGATCTTGTTTGGTTACATTTGCATCAGGATAGATGTCCTAATTTGCGCAAATCAAAGCTAATGCACGTGCTGGTGGTCCTTTTAAGGTGTTAGAGAAAATAAATGATAATGCCTATAAACTTGAGCTGCTTGCAGATTTTGGGGTTAGTCCCACTTTTAACATTGCAGACTTGAAGCCTCATTTAGGTGAGGAAGATGAGCTTCCGTCGAGGACAACTTGATTTCAAGAAGGGGAGGATGATGAGGACATCAATACCATTGTTACACCCATAGCTCCTGCTGCTATACATACTAAACCAATTACTAGAGCTCGCGCACGCCAATTGAATTATCAGGTACTTTTGTTTCTTGGTAACGATTCTAATGTTCATGAGAATATGATGCTGCCTAAATTGGATACATTTGTTTTGCTTACAAATGAAGGGCCTAGCTTGTACAAGAAAGATGAACCTTGGTGCATGTTCAAGCATGGAGATGATGGCATGCGCAAGGGGAACAAGAACGGAGTAACAAGTGATGATTCCAGGACTTTGAAGCCACCATAATGAGTGCATGAAGCCTTGGACGAAATATACAAGATGCCTCTTCACAAATTTCATCCAGAAGCTATTCTAGGTTATGCGTCACCTTATTTTTGGGCCAGGCCCATGTAATTTCGAAATACTTGATTATAGGCTATTTTTAGAGTATGTATGTGTGGGGAAACAAGAGTTAGGGTTGGTTTTGGACCCCTCCTCCAAGGGCCACGAAATTCCTCCCTCTCTCCTCCATATATACAACCCTTAGGGCATTGTTTAGACTTCGGGTTTTGTTTAGATAAAAAGTTCGCCATAGCTGCAACTTCGCGTACTTCGATCGGTTGTGTTCAATGACCAGACAAAGGTGTAACAGAACCCCACCTTCATTAATAAAGCTTTCCTCTTATATTCGTAATATCCAGAATGTAATCTCAGTTTCTTGCTTGTTCTTCATTTGCTCTCGGGAAACAGACCCTCGTGGTTAGGTTGATCGTGCTCCGGCGTGGTCAATAACCCCTCGGAAGTTGGTCAACACACAGGCGTCGAATGTCCGACAGTCATCGATTGTCCGAAGGCTCGTGAGGGTCCAGACGTCCGATACTTGTCGGAAGTCTGATGTTTCGGCTCTGGTCAAGTTTTGTTGGTCGTCCGGTCGGGGTCAGACATCCAAGGCGTCGGTCGTCCAGAGGCTTCCATACTTCCAATGTTTTGGCTCCGTGATGGTGGTGTCCGTCGTCCAGAGGGGGTGGGCCGTCCGGGACCTAGAGTGCGTCAGACGTCCGGTCGCTAGAGCGTCTTTTGGCTGGGACTTGGTCGGCTGGCAGATGCTCTAGGCGTCGGACGTCCGACAAGCTTCGATCGTCCGAAGGCTGGAGGTTCCCTGGCAGCTCTTCTTCTTGTTCCTTGTACTTGGTGTCCTCGCCGCCTTGTCTGTTGATTGTAGTTGTTCTGTGGCCTTCCTTGAAGTACCTGATCACACATATGGTCTCCGCTTGAGGTAGTAGCCATGTCTCATGTGAAGAAAGAGGTAGTTCGGAGAGGAGTGAGTTCACCTTATCTTCGATAGCCTTTGCTCGAGCTCTTGTCATTGGTCCAAGTGTTGTCATGGGAGATGTAGGTAGGTCCATGGGGATGACCTTGGGATGCTCCGCGTCATCTCCCCCCTCGTTAGGAATGATCCGACCTCGGATTGAAAGCTTCATCACCATGGTAGGGAGAGAGATCTTTGACATTGAAGATGTCGCTCATGTTGTACTTGTCGCACGGGAGGTCGATCTTGTAAGCGTTGTTGTTGTAGCATGCTAGCACATTGAAGGTTCCGTTGGCTCGAGGAGGAAGCTTTGACTTGTGTTCGTTGGGGAAGTGGTCCCTGCGAAGGTGTAGCCACACAAGATCTCCAATGTCGAATATCATGGGTTGCTTGCTGAAGTTGAGCTTGGTTGTGAGTCATTGTACTTGCCGCTCGATGGTGTGCCTTGTATCTTCATGCATCTTCTTGAGGTAGGTGACTCAGGCACTCGCGTCATTGTTGATGCGCTCTTGTAGTGGTAGAGGAATAATGTCCAATGTGGACAACGGGTTGAAAAACCATAGACAACCTTGAAAGGGGACTTGCCGGTAGTCGAATGTCTTGTGCGATTGTAGGCATACTCGGCGATGGGTAGGCACTCTTCCCACTCCTTGATGTTCTTCTTGATCAACATGCGTAGGAGAGTGGAGAGCATTCGGTTCATCACCTCTGTTTGGCTGTCGGTTTGAGGTTGGTATGCCGAAGAGAACAAAAGCTTGATTCTAAGCTTAGCACTTAAGGTCTTCCAAAAGTAACTAAAGAACTTGACGTCGTGGTCTGAGACAATCGTCTTTAGCACTACATGTAGGCGCAAGATTTCCCTAGAAAAAATATTTGCAACATGTGAAGCATTGTCTATCTTGTTGCATGGTATGAAATGTGCCATTTTAGAGAATCTTTCCACAACAACAAACACGGAATCTTTCCCGTTTCGAGTTCTAGGCAAACCAGGGACGAAGTCCATAGTAATATCTTCCCATCGGTGATATGGAATAGGGAGTGGCATATAAAAGCCATGAGATTGAGCTTTAGACTTAGCTTTGCGACATGTGGATCATCGATTGGTGAAGCGTGAGATGCCACGGAACATCTTGAGCCAAAAATAGTTCTTGGACAGCATAGAAAATATCGTGTCGCATCCAAAGTGTCCCATTAGTCCTCCTCCATGAGATTCTTGCAAAAGTAACGAACGAAGAGAAGACTCGGGGGTTCCCAAGATGTATGCGTCAAACACTTGGCATAAGGAATAGAAAAAGTAGGATAATGCACATACAAGTCTTTTATATGCTCAAAGCCAATGACATTCAATTCAAATTTAGTAACAAGCATGCATATACAGGAAAGGGCATCCGCCACAACATTTTCCTTACCTTTGATGTACTTGATGACATAACGAAATACCTAAATGAATTCACTCCACTTAGCATGGTGCTTGTTCAACTTAGTTTGACCCTGAAGGTACTTGAGTGTTTCATGGTCGGTATGTGTCGGATTTCGGGTTTTGGCAAAACCCTTGAGGTTCGAACTCTGTGGTGCGCATGAAGACCTTTCCTCCCCCTAGCTCATGCTCTCACCACAATCTCAAAGCTCAACACGTCGAACTCGAAGAACAAAGGACACAGGGTTTATACTAGTTCGGGCCACCGATGTGGTGTAATACCCTACTCTAGTGTGGTGTGGTGGATTGCCTCTTGGGATAAGGATGAACGAGTACAAGGGAAGAACAGCCTCCCGAGGAGACGTGTCCTTGAGCTCGGTGAGCTTGTCTGGTGGCCTTGGTGGAATGGATCCAGTCCAAGATGAGATGCCTCCCTACCGTGGTGGCTAGTCCTATTTATAAGGCACTGGTCCTCTTCCCAAATATTAGGCGGGAAGGGATCCAACAACGGCCAAATTTGAAGGGAGAGAATTAGTACAAGTTATCCTGACAAAAGGTTGTCTTTGCCTGCCAAAGGTTCTGGGGGTGATGCCGTCCTGGGCTCCATGGTGACCTCCGTCCTGCCGTCCTACTGGTCTTGGTCTTGTTGCACCAATATGGAAACCTTTGCGTGATGCCTCAGGACTCCTCGCCTGCGCCTGGCTCTTTAGCACCAAAGAGGAAACGAGGACACTGCGCGCTGGCGCCCGCTTGGTGCCCGCCTAGCCTTGGTCGTCATGGCTTGCATCACAGGGACCTTGTGAGGTGCCCCTCGCCTTGATCTCTCCGCCCCTTGCGAACCAGCCTGGTGAGGCTGCCCCCAAGGAGGTCTTGTGTCGTCCTCATCGCGACGCTTGGCCCCTTGAGAGGGTCTTGAGTGTTCGCTGATGAAGATGGGCCATACAGGGCCGCTGGTGGAGCCACGCCATGGGGCACAAGAAGGCAGGTCTGGGGACCCCCGTTCCCAGGACACCTACACTAGGCCCTGGGCCCAAGGCGCGCTCGGATTTGGCTTCGAGGCGAAGCCAACGGTCAAGTGCGGAGCGCTGCGGGCCCCAACATCCTGTGGCCTCGGTTGACGCGTGGTGATTGATGGGACGTGGGCGCCTCCGCTTCCCCATGCTGCCTCCGCAACAGCCCGACTTGACGAGTCCCTGATACATGCAGAGAAAAACGATCATTATCGGTGATCGTGGGGGGTCACCGGTTGGCCTTCTCCTGCTATAAATGAGGAGGGGGCGGTGCCCCTGTCGCTCATCTCTTCCTGCTCCATTCGGTTCTTCTCCCTTGCTTCACCACTCGCAGCGACTCCCATGGCGCCGATTCGGAGATTCTCAGCTGCAGAAAAGGGAAAAGCCCCCCGCGATGAGCCGGGGCCACTTCCGCCGAAGAAGAGGTTGGCCCGCCGTCGTGATGTAGTCGTGAGGCCGGAGGTGTCGAGGCGTTGGTATGAGCAGCCTCCCCCGGCTTTCCGGTGCCCTTGTATGCCCAGGCTGAGGGCCCCAGAGGCAGAGGCAGCGACGAGTGTCATCCACGTTGCAGCCGTGGTCGCCGCGCCATGGTGGCGCGCGCCATCGCCCCAGGGACCCACGTCGAGGGCTCCTCGCGCGAACTCGTGATGTGGGCGGCGATGCCTCTGCGCACTTGGATTCGCGTCCTGCAGTTCTTCTCCATCGAGATGCCGCCTAGGGGTCCCCTCGAGCTCTGGCTGCAGCACACCGAGTCTGACAGGGGCGGAGGTTGAGGTCGTCTCCCCGGCTAAAATCTTCATGACCCGCGGCTGGGGTGAGGTCGCCCGGGTTTGCCATATGGAGGGGGCCCTCGCCATCCACTTCGAGTACGACGGCGCCTCCATGATGTTCTTCAAGGTCTTCTCCAGTGACTCTCCCGAGCCCTATGAGACTCCGGAGACGAGCGACGGCAGCTACGTGCCTCCGAGCTCGCGCCGTGCCCGGAGCGTAGCCGCAACGTCCGACCGCCATTGCCACTGATCTGGATGGGGTTGGCACCGGCCTCCCGTGGTCCACTGTTGATGATGGCGTCGGCGGCGTTGGCGCGTGTAGATAGGGTTCCTATAAACTTCCTTCTTTTGTTCCCCGCGAGGAATCAAGATGGACCCCGTGGGGGGCGTCTAAAGGGTCTGTAATGCCTTTTGTTGATATTATTCCTATTATGAAGATTTACGAACGCATGTCCCGCTTCGGCTCAGTCTCCCCTTTCCAGTCTTGCGGTAGCTTGGTGCTCTACGCCGACAGGTCCCGGTCCTTAGGCAGGCTACAGCCGTCGCTGGTACGCCTGGTCGCAATGTCGTGGTCAAGGCCAGGAGGTGAGCAGCCCGAGGTCTAGTTAGACCTCCTGAGGCTCGATGCTCAAGAGGTCCCCTTTAGCATGCAAGCAACTACCTAAAGGTGGGAAAGGGAGGCGACGTCGCTGCAGCAGGGTTGCAAGAGGTGAGAATCTTATGTCGTAGCGCTCGGCCGACCTGGGTGTGAAACTTTTATCTTGGTAGTCCAGAGTCGATTCCTCGTGCAGCGCCAGGCTCATGCGTCGACGGCCATAGTGCAGCTAGGTTAGGCCCATGCGAGCCTCCCGTTTTTCTCATGCTCTTCTGTGTGATCTACGTCCTCGGGTCCCGGCTCTCGAGCGAGCTCAGCCGCTGCTGGTATGCCAGGTCGTGATGCCGTGGTCAAGGCCAGGGGGTGAGGGCTGGAGAGCCAGTAAGAGCTCTTGAGTCACGATGCTCAGGAATCCCCCCTTTAACACGCAAGCGAATTGCATGGGAAAAGAGGGAGCCCGCGGTACCGCATGCTGTCGCCCTCGGGAGGTTCCTGCAGGTTAGCGCGAAGAGGGGTACAAATTGCAACCATGCATGCCGGCCTGCCACTAGTCGTTACGCGAGAAGATGAAGTCACTGAGGGCCTGGTGAGGTGATGCGCGCGGGCATGCCGCGAGCCAGAGCTCGACCGCTCAGATTTGTCAGCGTTGCAGGGATGGACCCGAGCACAAGTGCCGTTCCAGCATGAGCAGCCCCCGCTGCGGGATGAGCAAGGGGCCGATCGGCGACGCAGGCGGCCGCGGTGAGTGACGATCAAGCAAGTGATGACTATAAATAACTCATGCATGGGAACGAGCTAGCTTAGATAGATGCGAGAATGATACATGCCACCGGGACGGACCCAAGCGGCCTGGGGATGATGCAGCCCAAGGGGCGCCCCAAGTATATTAGCTAAAGATGCAAAAGGATACATGCCGCAGGGTCAGGCCCGTGCGACCTGGGAATAATGCAGCCCGAGGGGTGCTCCCAGCTGAATAAACTTGGAAAATGACACCTGGTTTCGTTGTCGAAGGAGTGTCGGGGTAGCTGAAGGCCGCGCTGAAGAAGTCGCTCCTCATGAGCCGCCAAGACCCTAAGCCTCGGGAGGCTCTGGGGGCTCAGGTGGCTCCTTGAGGACCGTCTCCATCTCCGCCAGGACCTCGTGATGCCTGGCCTCCTGAGTTGCCAGGATGCTTCGTAGGTTGCGCTGGAAGGCGTCTGCCACGCTCGGCAGGCCAAATGGCATGCGAACATAGCTGTGAGGTGGACCCTCTCACTGCCCAATGCGCGAAGGCCGGAAGCGCTCCTGAGATGCGGCCCTATTGAGCCCTGGGATGTCGATGCAGACGCGCAGCTCGCCACCCTCGCCTGGATGGGGAGCTGCACCAGGTGGGCGGCGGTCGCCGCGCATAGCCCTTGCTTCTTGAAGCTCCTGGGTGGCCTTGACGTTGAACTCCTGAGCGCTGGGCGCTCCTCGCCCGGTGCCCTCCTGAGGGAAACGTGCTGTAAAGCACGCCTCCATGTGGTGCCTGAGCGCCTCCCTCGTGATGTCGGCTAGGTCTGAGGCCCTCCAGAAGAGACCCCCGAGCCTTGCCCAAGGAGAGCGCCGGGTGCGCCTTCCTATGCGAGGGAGGGAGGCGCCCCGGGTGCGGGCACTGATCTTGAGGCGGCACTGCTAGAGACACCGCTCTCCTGAGGCCCTATGCGGAGTAGTTGCTTATTCTTCTTGGGGATGGCCTCAGCAGGGTACTGCGTGCCCTCGCTGTTAGGGTCTTCGATTGCTGCGGCTTGGAAGGCGCGCTCGAGGGAGCACACCGCATCTCTTTCCTCACAGGGGACTGTGATGATTCCGCCACTTCCTGGCATCTTGAGGACGTTGTAGCTGTGGTGGGTCACTGCCATGAACTTGGCTAACAGTAGGTACCCAAGGATGAAGTTGTATGGCAGACAGATGTGGCCGACGTCGAAGTCGATGAGCTCGGTGTGGTAGTTGTCGCGTTGGCCGAAGGTGACAGGGAGACGAACTTGACCTATCGGGGTGGTGGAGGCATCGGTCACTCCTGAGAAGGGCTTTGTAGGATGTAGCTGATCATAGGACACTTTGAGGCTATTGAACATCTTAACAGACAGGGCACTGAGCCCCACGCCGTCGTCGATGAGGGTCTTGGTGACTTGGACATTGCTGATGACGGGTGAACAGAGTATCGGGAGGACGCCGGCAGTTGCCGCGCCTTTGAGCTGGTCCGCCGAGCTGAACATGATGGCGTACTTGAACCACCTGAGCAGGCGCGTGGCTTCGAGCCTGGGGAGTGCTACATTCACCTCGCGAGAGAACTGCTTGAAGATGCGCTGGGAAGCCGGGGCATGAGCATCGCCCATGATGCAAGCGATGGCGCGTGGCTCCTCGAAGCCCCCAGCCCCCTCGTCCTGATGATGGTCATCGTTCCTTCTTGGTGGTGGTGGTAGCGAAGGGAGGCCAGGATTTCCTTAAGGACGGTTCTCGCGAGGCTAATCGCGCCAGGCACCCTCACGAGGATGCTCCTGCCAGTGCTCAAGGTCAAGGATGTGAAGCGCAAGGGAGTAGCCGTCCTCATGGCGGAGCCAAACACGAAGCGCGGCCGGGACCACCCGAGTCATCCAAGAGCAGTCGTCCGTTCTGCGCCTTCCACAACGTACACAACCACAACACCAACGACTGTCAACAGCTCAGGGCCATCCGAGATGGACGCTTCGGTCGATGCCCCGAGCGCAATGACCGGGGCTATAGCCGAGGGGGAGGACGAGGTGGAGGACGCTGGGACGACCGCTGCCCCTGCCAGGAGTGGCGCGACTGGCCTCGTGAGGACCACTGGCAGGAGCATCCTCGTGAGGGCGCCTGGCGCGACTAGCCTCGCGAGGACTGTCCTTAAGGAAATCCTGGCATACCTCCGCTACCGCCACCACCAAGAAGGAACGACGACCATCATCAGGACGAGGGGGCTGGGGGCTTCGAGGAGCCACGCGCCATCGCTTGCATCATGGGCGATGCTCATGCCCCGGCTTCCCAGCGCATCTTCAAGCAGTTCTCTCGCGAGGTGAATGTAGCACTCCCCAGGCTCGAAGCCACGCGCCTGCTCAGGTGGTTCAAGTACGCCATCATGTTCAGCTCGGCGGACCAGCTCAAATGCGTGGCAACCGCCGGCGTCCTCCCGATACTCTATTCACCCGTCATCAGCAATGTCCAAGTCACCAAGACCCTCATCGACCCAGAGGCGAACGCTGTTGAAGTGCTGGATGTACTTTTGGAGGGTCTCTCCCGGCTGTTGGTTGATGCAGCGCAGGTCACCCGCGACCGGAGGGCGGTCGCACGTGCCCCTGGAAGTTGGCGATGAAGTGGTCGCACATCTCACCCCAGGAGGAGATTGATCCTGCGGGCAGGTTCAGGAGCCACGAGCGAGCACCATCCTTGAGAGCCATGGGAAACTAGTTCGCCATGACCTTTTCGTCGCCCCTGGCTGCCTCGATGCTCAGCTCGTAGAGCTGCAGGAACTCCGCGGGGTCGGGGGTACCATCGTAGCACGGAGGCAGATCCGGCATGAACTTGGCTGGCCAAATGATGGTGCGTAGCTCGGGAGTGAAGGCACGGCAGCCTACTGTGGCCACCGGGGCCCTCTGCAGGGGCGGAGCCTACCCTTGATGTCCACACACCGCCCTCGCAGGTGGCACTCGGTCTTGTTGTGGTGGCGCCGGGAGAGCAGGAGCACTTTCTCACGGCCGGGGAACCTCTTGGCAGCTTCCTCCTTCATGCGCGGCTACACGGCGTGGCGGACCACGCCACGGGATCGCGCGTCTTGGGGCAAGGACACCGTCCTGGTGTGGAGGAGGCAGTGGCGCTCCGTGATCTGAGCGTCTCGGCGTGAGGGCGCCGTCTTGATGCGGAGGCGGCAAAGGTGCTCCGTGAGCTATGTCGCCCGCGGCTGGAGGTGGGCGAGGCAGCGAGAGGGATGGCGCAGGAGAGCCCCCAGTGGTGCTGACGAGCTCGGCGATGTGGTCCAGCTAGTCCTCGTAGAGGTCATTGACCGGGCGGTAGCGCAGGAGCTCGCGTGCCATGAGCAGTGCGGCCTGCGCATCGGTGGGTGCGCGATGAGCGTGGGACGATGAGCTGCCGGAGTCAGCGACGGGGTGGCGGTGCGGCCGTCCCGCCACACGGAGGGGTGCAGTGATGATGCTTGCTGCTCGTTTGCTACCGGGCCAGTAGCAGCGTTGGCAACAGGTGATGGAGAACGATGGGGAGCCCCGCTGACATGGGCCGTCTGAGTGGCACGGGTGGCCAGGCGCTCGGCGCGGGCTCGACACGCGTTTGACTTGAATGTCGTGGAGCGGTGGAACGTGGATCAACGGAAGGAAAGCTTCAGCGCAACCCTACCTGGCACACCAAATGTCGGATTTCGGGTTGCGGCAAAACCCTTGAGGTTCGAACTCTGGGGTGCGCACGAAGATCTCTCCTCCCCCTACCTCATGCTCTCACCACAATATCAAAGCTCAACATGTTGAACTCACTGAACGAAGGACACAGGGATTATACTGGTTCGCGCCACCGATGTGGTGTAATACCCTACTCTAGTGTGGTGTGGTGGATTGCCTCTTGGGCTTAGGATGAACGAGTACAGGGGAAGAACAGCCTCCTGAGGAGAGGTGTCCTTGAGCTCGGTGAGCTTGTCTGGTGGCCTTGGTGGAATGGATCGACTCCAAGATGAGATGCCTCCCTACGGTCGTGGCTAGTCCTATTTATAGGGCCCTAGTCCTCTGCCCAAATATTAGGTGGGAAGGGATCCAACAACGACGAAATTTGAAGGGAGACAACTAGTACAAGTTATCCTGACAAAAGGTGGTCTTCGCCTGCCAAAGGTTCTGGTGGTGACGCCGTCCTAGCTCCATGGTGACCTCCGTCCTGCTGTCCTGCTGGTCTTGGTCTTGTTGCACCGATATGGAAACCTTTTCCTGATGCCTCTGGACTCCTCGCCTGCGCCTACCTCTTTAGCACCAAAGAGGAAACGAGGACACTGCGCGCTGGCACCCGCCTGGTGCCCGCCTGGCCTTGGTCGTCATGGCTTGCGTCACAGGGACCTCGCGAGGTGCCCCTCGCCTTGATCTCTCCGCCCCTCGCGAGCCAGCCTAGTGAGGCTGCCCCCGAGGAGGTCTTGTGTCGTCCGCCTTGCGAGGCTTGGCCCCTCACGAGGGTCTTGAGTGTTCGCTAATGAAGATGGGCCGTACACGGCCGCTGGTGGAGCCACGCCGTGGGCCGTAGGCAGGCAGGTCTGGTGACCCCCATTCCTAGGACGCCGACAGTATGAATGATAAATTTATGAGGGCAAAGATAATGTTCCCACTCATGCAAAATTCACACTAAAGCATATAGCTCTTTGTCATAGATGGGATAATTGAGTTGCGCTCCGGAGAGTTTCTCGCTAAAGTATGCTATGGGGTGCTTCTCTTGCGTTAACACACCTCGTATGCCATTACCACTAACATCACAATGACCTTCAAAAGGTTTGTCAAAGTTGGGTAATGCAAGCATGGGAGCATGAGTAAGAAAATTCTTAAGTTCATTAAATGCGGTTTCTTGGGATGGTCCCCAAACAAAGGGTGCATTTTTCTTACTCAAAGCTTGTAAAGGAGATGAAATGGTGCTAAAATCTTTAACAAATTTACGGTAAAAATTGGCTAGACCAAGGAAGCTCCACACTTGTTGCAAATTGGTTGGTTGTGTCCAAGTTTTAATAGCATTGGTCTTAGATTCATCTACATGAACACCCTTAGAAGACACAACGAAACCCAAGAAAAAAGCTTATCAACACCAAAAAGGCATTTGTCCATATTAGCATAAAGACGCTCTTTTCTAAGAGTTTGCAACACGATTCTAAGATGGGTGACATGATCTTTGAGAGATTTGCTAAATACAAGAATATCGTCAAAATAAACCACAACAAATACACCAATGTATGGGCGAAGAACAAAATGCATGACTCGCATGAATGTACCGGGTGCTTCGGATAAACCCATTGGCATAACAAGCCATTCATATAAGCCAAATTTGGTCTTAAATTGCGATTTTCCATAAGTCACCTTCTTGGATGCGTATTTGGTAGTAGCCACTTTTAAGATCAATTTTAGATAAAATAGTGGCTCCGCTAAGCTCATCTAGCATATCATCTAGGCATGTAATGGGGTAGCGATAATGCACGGTAATAGAATTGATAGGATGACAATCGAAACACATGCGATATGTATCATCTTTCTTCGGAATAAGGATTACCGAGATGGCACAAGGGCTCAAACTTTCTCATACATGGTTGTTGTCAATGAGTTGTTGTACTTGCCATTGGATCTCCTTGGTTTCCTCGGGGTTGACACGGTAGGGAGCCTTGTTAGGAAGGGGTGCTCCGAGGATGAGGTTGATTGGTGTTCGATGCCTCGATGTGGAGGTAGACCCGGAGGTAGCTCGTCGGGGAATACATCTTGGAATTCCTGCAATAGATAAGATAACACTAAAGGTAGATTGTGAGAGTTGTTAGTTTTTGGTGCCTCGTCTTTTCACAAAAGGACACAGTGCATGACACTTGATGGGTTCTCACACACTTCTCTCATCTCACTTTTGGTGGAAAACAGGACTAAATTTTTCTTGTCGCTCATCGTGGAGGCACTCAATTTGGGCTTGTGGTGCTCACTCTCTTTTGGGTGGTTCGCTCTTTCACTATTCTCTCCACAATGGGTGGCTTTCTTGTCGGCGATCACTTGGCTTGGAGACATAGGTCGTAGCACGTATTATTTTCCCTTCATCTTGAAGCTATAGTGATTCGTTCGTCCATTGTGGATGACACCTCGGTCAAATTGCCATGGTCTTCCAAGAATGAGGTGGCGAACGTACATCAAAGCAACATCACACTCCAAAGTGTCTTCATATGCGCCGATCTTGCAGGAAACTTGCACCATATGCTCGACTTGGATAGTGCCAGAGTCTCTTAGCCATTCAACCTTGTAGGGATGTGGGTGCTTCATCTTCACCAATTGGAGCTTGGAGCATAGTTCTTCACTTGCTAAGTTATGGCAACTCCCTCCATCGATGATGACCTTCACAGACCTTCCATTGATGCCATCCTTGGTGTGGAAGATATGGCATCTTCGGTCTTCTTCTTGTTGATGTTGAAGTGTCAAGACATTGGAGACAACAAGAGAGGAGCTCAAATCTTCGTCACGAAAGACTTGACCATATTCATATTCGTTCACTTGCCAGTAAATGGCCACTTGCTCAAGGGCTTCCATTTCCTCTTCACGCATGGGGTCATTGGTTCCACCATCGTTGAGGTTCATGGTGCACTTTTCGGCACACTCGAAGGACTTGTGACCTCGGCCACCGCATTGAAGCATTCGATCTTGTCTTGATGGTCTCATTAGTTGGAGTAGATGATGATGAAGCTCTCGGCTTGAAGTTGCTTGTAGTAGGAGGATGACTTGAGGTTGTGCAAGTTTTCTTATAACTTGACATGTCGCCGTTGCTTGTAGTTTGGTTGAGGTAGAAGGTGTTGGAGTCGTTGAAGCTTGGTTGTTGGAGAAACCATAGCTCTTGGAAGAGTACTTGGCATACTTGAAGTCATCTTGAACTTGTCGTTCCACCTTGGTAGCTTGATGCACTAGCTCGATGAGGTTGGAGTAAGGTTGGAAGTCGGCGATCTTCTTGATGGGATGATTGCGTCCATTCAAGAGACGTGCCATAGTTTTCTCATCATCTTCCGTGACATTGGCACTTATGATGGCAATCTCCATTTCTTTGTAGTATTCTTCAACGCTCTTGGCTCCTTGCTTGAGTAGTTGGAGTTTCTTGAAGAGGTCGCGATTGTAGTAGATTGGCACAAAGCATGCTCTCATGATATCCTTCATTCGATCCCATGTGGTGATTGGTGGTTCACCTCTTGCTTCTCGTCGCTCGATGATTTGTCCCCACCATATGAGGACATAGTCTTGGAACTCAAGGGATGCCATGGCGATCTTCTTCTCTTCCTCATAGTTGTGCAAATGAAATATCTTGTCGACCTTCAATGCCCATGAAAGGTACTCTTCGGGATCATTGCTTCCAGTGAACTTGGGCACGATGAACTTGAGCTTCATGTAGCATTGCTCTTCATTGTGTTGGGGTCGAGGGTGATGACGTCCTTGACGATGGGGATTGTCTCCCTCAACTTGCTCTTTTCATGGAGGATTTCCATTTTCTCCTTGCTCTTGCTGAATTTGAGGTTCTTGTCGAGCTTGTCAAGCTTGTGGAGGAGCTTGAGGAACTTGTTGGTGCAAACGTGATTGATAAATCCTCTCTTGAACTTCATCCTGAAGTGCTTCTTCTTGTTCGCGCCTATGGCGGTTGCATGCGGCAACGGTGTGACTTGTGTCGTGGAGTGCACGTTGCACCTCAAGTGCTTGAGCATCTCGCCGTTGTTGTTCTTGATGTTGTGCCTCGGCATCTTGTTCGTCTTGGTGTAGACGCGCTCGCTTTTCCTCTTGTTGGCATAGACGTTGCCATTCGTGTGCTTGCGCAAAGGTAGCTTGATTTTGGCGATGCCGAAGTGCTTGCTCGTCAAGTTGCTCATGTGTAGGATTGCCGTGTAGAGGATTGCGGTTTGCTTGACGGTCTTGGTGCGCGGCTTCACGAAGAGTGTTCGACGTCGGTGTACTTGAGTTGTCGGATGAGTGTCGACTTGAGTGGCTCTGTCTTGAGTATGATGAAGTGGTAGAAGAGCGGTTGACCAACAAGGCACGAATCTCGTCCATTCTTGCAGCATTCACTTTTTTGTGTTTGTCAAGCTTGTTGTCGAAGTAGTGTCTTGTACATTGCTCGGAGAATCGTAAGTCGGTGGAGAGATGGTCGACGAGGCCGCTCAATGCTTGTTGTTCTTGATGGAAAGCTCTTTGTGCGCCAAAGAGGTGATTCTTGGTGACGTAGGAGGTCATGTCATCGTCTTGCTCAATGAAGAGTGTGTTGGTGGAAGAACTTGGCCTATCCATCATTCCAAGCAAATATGTGAGTGGGAGAACGAGAAGAACTTATACCCAATGTACCTTAACCGATGTTGAAGATGGATCAATGACCGCTCAAATGGGCAACAAGGAAATAGGACAGTTGGTACCAGTTCTTGTCGGTTCTCACACCTGCACGAGTAAAAGCTTATGGTGGAGATCGGTTAGGATGGTGGCACAAAATTTGATGCAATTGTTAGTGAGCCTCAATAATGTTGGGAAAGATTCACGAACTTGAAAATGCAACAAGTAGACCAATAGCAAGATATGGTACATGAAGACACACACGCATATAGATAAATGGAGTTGTGCAACCAAGGAATGAGCCAAAATGTGGAATCCACGAAAATGATCTTGTTGCACAACACCGGAGAGACACTAGCATGATTGCGCAATAGTCGGATACAAAACTTTTGCACAACCTATAAAGCAAAAATGCAACGACTTCTATCCCAAGTATGCTATTTGTATGGTATTTTGACGATATTATCCAAGATGATCGAGCATGACAATCTGAATGTTGTATGATGCTATGGCTCTTGCTTAAAAGCTCTTTTCTTAAAACCTTGGTTGGCTATTTCCCTTTTGCTTAAAACCTTGGTTGGCTATTTCTCTTTTGAGCTCTTTCTCATCCAAACATCATGAACCAAGATGGCAATTGTGTATATGCCATGACAACTGATGCAGAGCATCCTATGGTCATCCCCATGGACCTACCACCGTCTCATCAAGTGACAAGAGGACCCATGACACGAGCCCGACCTAGAGCTCTCGAGAATGAGGTGACTTCTTTCCTTAGTGATATCCCATTTGATCCTCTTGAGCATGGCTACTACCTATGTCCGGAATGTTATGCATGATTAGGTATCAAGAGGACCCTCCCGAAGATGCACATGAAGTCGGACAAACTGCCAAGTCCATAGATGAAGAGAAATGCTGAAAGGAGAAGAAGGCACCTCCAGGACCTGGACATCCGGCCGCTGGAGACGACCACTACAGCAACAGTCGCCCAGCCGCCAAGTGCTACAGGCCCCGGACATCCGGCGTCAACCCCGGACATCTGGCGCCTCGCCAAGTCCCGGACATCCGGCCTCGCCCCTGAAAATCCGGACACCACCAAAAAGAGAGCAACAAAGTCAGCTCCTCCATCCCGGACATCCGGCCTGCCAGCCCGGACATCCGGCCCGTCGCCCGGACGTCCAGCCTCCCCTGCCTGTGTGCAGTGCTTCTGGGCCGAGGCCCATGTACCCCTTCGCCCCTTAGACTATATATACTTCCCCTCCACCTATGTTTTAGGGTTATAAAAGTGGTAGCTCATTAGAGATAGAGCTTTGCTCGTCCATTACGGATCTACTCCATGAGGGAGACCACGGCCCCTCTTCGGAGAAGATCCATTGGATTCAAGACCCCCTTTTGGATGGCCCCCATCAAGACCTCCTTTGGAGATGAACCGGCTACCATGTACCGTCCGTTGTTGACTTTGGATCTTGTATCTCCTATCGTGTTTCAAGAATCTAGCACTTGTGTGATCATTCTTGTTGGCTTGAGTGTCTCTCTTGTGTTTTCCATGTGTTTTCCCTCGTTTCCCTCCTCGTTTTCTTCGTGTTCATCACGGGATCCGCTCCTTTCGTGAAAGATCGGTCGATTAGGGTTCCTACCCTACATCATCTTGGTATCAGAGCCACGTTGATCACGCTTTCAGAGCCTCCCCATTGTGTTTCTAGCCTAGTTTTTGTTGATTTTGTCCCTAATTCGAAAATTGCCCACAAAAATAGCCTCAATTTTTTTGATTTGTTGGTGAGATGAAGTTTTGTTGGATTTGATCCACGGATTTCGTGTGTTGCAAGTAGATCTAGCTTCCCATCCACTTTTCCCCAATTTCCATCCACAAATTTCTCTGAATTTTGCCTGGATTTGACCTCTCCTTGTGACGATCTTCAAATCCATCCATGGATCTAGAGCCCGGACATCCGACACCCCGGACATCCGGCTATCAGGCCCCTGGCAGCATCACTTCCTCTCCACAGCTCATTTTCCACCCATATTTCGCCAAATTTTGTTCCGGTGCCCACAATACTTCCGCATACCTCCACCACTTCCGCATAGCACCACCATATACCACATACACAACCTCCACATAACCACCACCGACTTCCACAACCTAACCAATTTTGTTCCCCATTGCATATGTGGTTGCTTGAGTAGCGATTCGAGTCTCCTAAGGTGTTTTGGCTACTTAGGGATGATTGCTTCCTCATCAACCACCACCACCCCTACCTCATAGGCTTACCCACCATACACTTCCGCCACCCCAACTTAACCCAATTTTGTTTGTGTTGAGAGTTGTGTCTCCTAAGGTGTTTCGGCTACTTAGGGACCGTGCTTCCAACTCCAACACCGTGTATAGCCAACCTTACCCTCCATTTCCGCATTGCGTACTCCGCAACCCATATTTGCCATTCCGCATTCCTACTACCACCATTTGACATTTGAGATTTTGAGTTCGCGGTTTTTACGTTTCCTAATGTGTTTCAGCTACTTAGGGATGAGTCTCCATCATCTTGGTATCTCCATCAAGATCACCGCCACTCATCATAGCCATGGAAGGTAACCTCCAAATCATCTTGGTATCATGGTATCCCTGCATTGTATATTCCCTTGCCATTGCATTTTAACCCCTAGCCCATTTTGCGTCACTTACCTATCGAGACTAGCCATTTGAGTATTGTCGGCAACGTTACTTGTGCACATTAGTGATCTACACAATACATTGCATACATACCATATCATATTGGTATCATCATATCATCTCTTGTGCCTCAAGTTTGTTCCCGCATATACCCAATCGCTATCTTGGTTTGTGCATTATGCAAAAGTGGCCATACAAAAAAAGAATAAGCTTTTAAGCAAAGGAAAAGAGTGAACAAAGAGCTTGTAAGCAAGTGCGATAGCATCATACCACATTGCATATACGATCATCTTGGATCATAACACCGGGAGCCATACATACATAGCATACTTGGGATAGAAAGTTATCCATTTTGCATCTTATAGGTTGTGCACAAGTGTCGTATCCACCTATTGAGCAATCGAGCTAGCATCTCTCTTGAGTTGTGCAACACGAGCGTTTTCCGTGGATTCCACATTTTGTGCTCATCCTTGGTTGCACGACACCATTTATCTATCCGTGTGTGTGTTTCCGTGTGCCACATATTGCTATTGGTCTACGTTTGCAAATTTGTGAATCTCTTTCAACATTATTGACTCTTGCTAAAATTTAGCATCATATTTTTGTGCCACTATCCTCACCGAGCTCCACCATAAGCCTTACTTGTGTAGGTGTGGGAAACCGACAAGAATTGGTACCAATTGTGCTATTTCCTTGTCCACATGGGAGTGATCATTGATCCACTTTCGACTTTGGTCAAGATACAATTGGTATTCATTCTTCTCTTTCTACCACTCACATTTTCCTCCTGGAGTGATGGATAGGCAAGGCATTTCATCTCCGGTCTTCCACAACAATAACGGTGTGAATAACTACATCACCAAAGCGTCAATCTTCGATCTACAACGACAAATGCAAGGCGCACAATCAAGATTGCGAGAGCGCATCGAGAACCTCTCCATTCACATTCACCACTCCAAAGCGAGGAAAAGGGACTATGATGTAGGGTGGAGACCCTAGGGGTCGATCTTTCGCGAAAGGAGAGGATCCCGTGAAGAACACGAGGGAAAACACGAGAGAGTCACTCAAACCAACAAGAACGATCACACATGTGCTAGATCCTCGAAACACAAAGAGATACAAGATTTGAATCCAACAAAGTACGATACATAGGGTAACTGGTTCTTCTCCATGAGGAGGTGTTGATGGGGCCGCCCAAGAGGGGGTCTTGAATCCAAGGTGGATCATCTCCGAAGAGGGGCCGCGGTCTCTCTCAAGGAGTAGATCCATATGGATGAGCGAAGCTCTATCTCTCAAATGAGCTATCACAACGCTAACCATAAAACGTAGGTGGAGGGGGAGTATATATAGTATAAGGGGCGAAGGGGTACATGGGCCATGGCCCAGATGCACTGCACGCAGGCAGGGGGGCGGATGTTCGGGCGTCGGGTCAGATGTCCGGGCCTTCCCGAGACGCCGGATGTCCGGGCGCTGGGGCCGGATGTCCGGGCTGGCAGGGTCCAGCCTTGTTGCTCTCTGGAATGGTGGGATCTGGATTTCCAGGCTAGAGGCCAGATGTCCGGGGGCTCGGGACGCGCCGGATGTCCGGGCTGGTCGCCGGATGTCCAGGCCCTACAGACTTGGCCGCTGGCTCTTTGCTGCTGGTGACACTTCCAGGGACCAGATGTTCGGGCCAGGGCCGGATGTCTAGGTCCTGGGAGCTGTCTCTGTCTTCTTCCGTCGTCGCTTCCATGCTTCCCTCGCGGATTGTGTAGTTGTTCCTTGGCGCTTGCACTCCTCCTCGTCGTCCGTAGTGTTTCGACAATACCTATGCATGCACACGAGAGGGGTGTCAAGTAGTATACCATCCTCGAAGGGGTCAAGTGAGCACATTTAAAGGAGATGATTCACCGTTGGGTATGTCAAGTAGATGTCACACATGTCACTCACCAAACGGACTCTTGACATGGTGATGTCCATAGGATGCTCCGCATCATCTCCCCCCTTGGGAAAGATCCGACCTCGGATCGAATACCAAATCACCATGGGAAAGAGATGGCGTCACCGTGTAGAAGTGGAAGTTCACCAAGTACTTGTCGTCTTGAAGCTCGGAATGGGCACTCTCCAATGTCGCACCGTCTAGTGATTCCTTCAAAAGGATCAAGGACAACAAACATTTGGAAAACAAATGTGGTTAGCGTTAGTGGAAAACCAAGCATTCAAGAGGTGATTCACCAAACAAGTGTCGTCATCAAGCATAGCATAGGGTGTGACAAAGGATTGTGACATGGCATGTAAGCATATCAATCGAGCACAAGCAAAGAAATCATGGGGGCAAGTATGCAATTGTGAGGTAGAGATGCAAATATGTTTGACAAGTGAACAAGCATCTACCTCAAGATCATAGCAATCATGCACAAAGAACTTGACAAATGGGCAATGGTAGGCATAAGAAACATTCACAACACCAAATAAAATGAAGAGTCTAAACACATGGTTCAAGTGCAAGACAATCCAAGCATAATGTGCATGGGGTGTAGTGAATATCGTGTGGCACTCAACACAATGGAAAGAGCAATTGTTCATCATGTGTGAGGCAATCAAGGGAAGCATGTAGCAATCAATGGGACATGGCATATGTGAAGTGATGACATTTTTGCACCCAAATATATGAGAGGAGCAAGTAATCCAAGCATTGGATGCAACACACAAGGCACATAAATCATGATGCATGGAACGGTGAGAATGACAAGCTGAAGCAAGATCTCTAACATGTGTGCAATCAAGTGGTCCAAGATGAACAATAAGTCTCATGCTGCAAGCAACACAAGTAGTATGATCCGTCATATCCATGCTCAAGAAATATGTCACCTTGAAGGTGTGTCCTTGTGCGTCCTTCACAATGCCAAAGTGGTATGAAAGTTGGTGTAGAAGCGAGTCATAGTCGAATGTATGAGGCTCGCTCTCAAGAGCTCGAATGGTCAACTCACATGACGTGGAAGTTGACACGAGGTCCAAGTTTCCTACACATGCACAAAAGAAGGCAAAGAACGTATGCGCATGGTAGATAAACACATCATCCATCTTGATGGTTCTTTTCTCTTGCACATAACCATTAGAAACACAAGTGCATGAATAATATGATGCAACAATGGCTATATTCATGGCACTAGGTATATGATGCAAAGAGGTAAGACAAGAATTCTTCACAAGGAATATGTCAAAATCTCCAAACATATGCGAGAATGCTATGGGGGCAATCTCATTAGCAAGACTAAAATCATTGGTGCACTCAATACATGGGAAATCATTTAGCATGATAGAGGCAACACATGGAGATATATGACAAGAAGCAATAACAATCATGTGCAAAGCATGTAGATGGTTGTCATCAACCGCATGAAGGGAGCAAGTATGAATCATTGGTGATGCAACATAAGCAAGCATAGTAATCAAGGCATGTAAACTAGTGGAGCGAAGATGCAACACACTAGAGGAAATCATGGCAATAACAAGCAATATATCCACCAAGCTTGCAAATACACATACAAGTATGAGAATCAATCATCATGTGTAATGCAAAGCATGGGTCACAAATGCATGACAAAGGCATAGGAATGAACATATCATGCAAAGTGAACATGGCAAGATGTGCATATAATATGTAATGGACAATAACCCATAGCCAAGTGAGGGTCATGTAGGAGAAATGCGCGAAGTCTTTGCGCAAAGAGAGCGATGGGAAAGACAATCCATGGGATCCCAAGTCATCGTTGCTCTCTATAGCTCGTTTTGTCAACTCATGTGATTGTGAGGTTGACAAGTATTCGTGGGTACCTACACAAAAGAGACACAAGCCAAAGAAATTATGTGTATGGTAAATGTACACATTATACATCATGATGTGTATGTGCACATGATAGTTAGTACAAGATAAGCATCGCTCAAAGAAATTTGATGCATGGTATAAGAACATGTCATCCATCATGAAAAGAATAGTTATTGTGTATGACACGATGGGGACACAAATAGAGCGTGCAAGTATAAGGCACATCAATAGCATGTTTATTCATGGGGAGCATATTGTGCACACAAGTATTGGGATCATTCAATGAAAGGGATGAATCAAAATCTCCTAAAATGTATGAGGAAACTATGGGGGTCTCCTCATGAGCAATAATGGAAACATCATATGGAGAAAATGGACAACATCCAAAACAATGCATATCCAAAGCTACGTGTTCATGGCATGGCATATGAGATAAATGATGCAAAGGGAGCATATCAATATCATCACAAGAAAAACAAATGCCAATAACCATGGGCTTGTCATCTATGCCATATGTGCAAATTGGGTTAATTTTAATGGCATATGCATAGTCACTATGAAGAGATTGCAAATATGACATATGATTGATCTCATGCATAGCATATGACAAGTCAAGCGGATTGTCAAACATGATGTGACCTAGAGAATCGTCACAAGAAATCCTATGTAACATGGAATCACAACTAAAAGACTCCACATGGCAATCATCATACTCATCATAAATGGGTAAATTATCGCATGGGGAAATCATACTAGCATGAAGCATGTCAATAGGTGGATAGACATCATGCAAGCAATCAATGTCATGAATGTCCACTAGTGGGACTAGAGCATCACCTTCACCAATATTACCTTTGTCATTCAACTCAGGTGTTGTAGGTGAGGTGGGAAAGACCAAATGGTGGTCATCTTCATCTTGATGGAACCATGTGGGGGTGCATCATATTCCACCATGGCCATCGTCTTGTCCAAAGGGAGGATGAAGTCATCACGAATCGGCGCGTCATCATGTATGAGACCTAGCACCAAATGAGAAGACAGAATAGAGGTAGAGGTCAAGTTGTTAAAAATGCAAATGGACTCACGAGACCTATCAACTATCACGCTCTCTCTATGTGGTGGTTCACTCACTCCCTCAAAGTAGGTGCACTCAATCTCACGTATGGGTTGTGGCTCTCCTCACATGGGAATTGAGGCCACTCGTCATATATGGGGCTAGTGGTGAAGTCACTATCACTCTCAATATGGTGGCACAAGTCACTCAAGTCATCATGCGTCGCCGTGGTCGAAGGGATAATCCCATTCTCAACGATCTCATTGTTGTCGCCGTGGATGAAGGCCGGAGATGGCACATCATCACTCTCGCCTCCTAAGATGGAAACATCATCCTTGCTCGCCACCTTGTCGCTCGCCTCTAAAGCTTGGTCCTTGTGGGTCTCCGTAGTCGTACGTGTTGCCGCACCATCTTGAGAAAGAGTCGAAGTAGACTCGGCATCATCAATGCCACAAAGAGGGATGGTGGTGAAGTCGAACTTGGGAGCATCGTCTTGGAGCTCGTCGGGCTTGGACATCTTGGTGGTACTATCCTCATGCTCGCCTTCTTGGAGCTTGGTCTTCGAGAAGTGTGCTTGGGGTCAAGATGCCTTGGCCTTCATGAGTTCTTGTTCTTCCTTGAGAGCACCAATTTAGTTGTCATCGAGAGACTTGTAGTTCTCGAGGAAGATCGTCTTGGAGATGTCGTTGTGTAATCCCATCATGAAGTGGAACTTCATCGAAATGGGGTCTTCCACGCGGGCTCGTCGCAAGGCAATCTTCATCTCCTCGAAGTACTCGTTGATGGACTTGGATCCTTGGATGGTGGTCTCTAATTAGCGTTGAAGTTGTTCCATGTAGGTTGGAGGCATGAACTCTCGCCGCAAAGCTCTCTTCTTCTTAGGCCAACTCATGTTGTAGCTCTCCGAAGGTGTGTGAAGCCACCATGTGGATGCGTAGTCGTGGAAGTTCATTGTGGCGCACTTCACTTGATGTTCGGGAGGAACTTGATGTAGCTTGAGTTAGTCGTCCATTAGGCACTCCCACTAGAGATACTCCTCGGGTTCTTGAGTTCCATAGAAAGGAATCTCATGGTCGATGTCGAGGTCGTAGTAGCTCATGGAAGTCATGGACTTGAGCTTGGGGAGCTTCTCTTGAGCGTAGTCTTGAGGTGATTGTTGGCAAAGATGCCTTGAAGTCGCTTGGCGAAGATGCCAAGGGAGATGGTTAAGTCGTTGAGCGGTTGTTGGTGTTGAGCTCTTGACGTTCACGTTCTTTTTGGTGATGGTGTCGATGCCGATGTGATCTTGCCGGAGATGGTAGCTCGGAGGCATGTGCTCCTGAGCGTCTTCTCGAAGATGAGGAAGACCGCTTGTAGGACTTGATGAGGGCTTTGATCTCCTCCATTTGAGCTTGCATCTTGGCGTCGTTGGATTCGTTCACGGCATCGAACTCATCGTTGTTGTTGTAGACCGAAGATGAAATGCCTTGCCTATCCATCACAAGACTCGAGCAAATGTGAGTGGAGAAAGGAGAAGAACTATACCAAATGTACCTTGACCGATGTTGAAGATGGATCGAAGATCACTCAATGATGTAACAAGGAAATAGCACAATTGGTACCGATCTTGTCGATTTCTCACACCTACACAAGTAAGGCTTATGGTGGAGCTCGGTGAGGATAGTGGCACAAAAATTTAATGCAAAATGTTAGCAAGAGTCAATAATGTTGAAAGAGATTCACAAATTCGCAAGTGAAACAAGTAGACCAATAGCAATGAATGGCACACGAAAATGCAGAGACGGATAGATAAAATGGGGTCATGCAACCAAGGAATGAGCTCAAAATGTGGAATCCACGGAAAATGCTCTTGTTGCACAACTCTAGAGAGACGCTAGCACGATTGCTAAATAGGCGGATACGACACTTGTGCACAACCTATAGGAGACAAAAATGCAAGGACTTCTATCCCAAGTATGCTATGTATATGATGTTACGGTGGTATGATCCAAGATGATCGGATATGACAATCTTATATGCAGTGTGGTATGATGCTATGGCACTTGCTTACAAGCTTCTTTGCTCTTTCTCTTTTTCTTAAAAGCTTATTCTCTTTTTTTTATATGGCCACAATGCGAAATGCACAAACCAAGATAGCAATTGGGTATATATACGGGAACAATCTTGTGACACAAGGGATGATATGATACCAATATGATATGGTATGTATGCAATGGAAGGTGTAGCTCGATGATCACTAATGTGCACAAGTAACGTTGCCGGCAACACTCGAATGGCTAGTATCGATAGGCAAGTAACGCAAAATGGGCTAGGGGTTAACAATGCAATGGCAAGGGAATATACAATGGAGGGATACCACAATACCAAGATGATATGGAGGTTACCGTCCGTGTCAATGATGAGTGGCGGTGATCTTGATGGAGATACCAAAATGATGGAGACTCGTCCCTAAGTAGCCGAAACACCTTAGGAAACGGTAAAACCGCGAACTCAAAATCTCAAACGTCAAATGTCAAATGGTGGTAGCGGGAAAGCGGTGGTGGTTGCGGAATCTCAATGGGATTGCGGAAATGCAATGATGGGTTTTGAGATGCAATGTGGAAGTGGAGGGTAAGGTGGTGGACTATACACGGTGTTGGAGTTGGAAGTACGGTCCCTAAGTAGCCGAAACACCATAGGAGACATAACTCACAACACTAACAAAATTGGGTTAAGTTGGGGTGGCGGAAGTGTATGGTGGGCAAGCCTATGTGGAAGTTATGGTGGTGGTGGTGGTTGATGAAGAAGCAACCGTCCCTAAGTAGCCTAAACACCTTAGGAGACTCAAATCACAACTCAAACAACCACAAACGCGATGGGGAACAAAATTGGTTAGGTTGCGGAAGTCGGTGGTGGTTATGCGGAGGTTGTGGTGGAAGCCCTAGGCAAAGATGCCAAAGTTCCAAAATTTTGATGGAGTCAAATGGTGATGGTAGTATTTTTTGTGGGAAGGGGGATGTCGAGAGCTTTTCCACGAGCTAAAGAACGTGAAAATCGGACCCTGGAGGAATTAGTTATGGACAAAACGGTGAAACGGGGAAAGCTGAAATCCCAGGGGCCGGATGTCCAGGGTGGAGCCCGGATTTCCAGGGCTGTCTGTCCAGAATCGAGCAGATTTGGTGCTCCAAGAGCCGGATGTCCGGCCCGATGATTCCAGATCTCGTTTGGGGCGGAAATTTTCGAATTGGGAGCGGAAATTGATGATTTTAGGGGCAAAATTGGAGAGATTTCGTGGATGGAAAGTGGGGAAACTTGAGGATATGCTAGATCCACTCAAAACCAAGCAAATCCATGGATCAAATCCAATAAAACTTCCTCAAACCAACAAATCACAAAAAAAATTGGGGCTATTTTTGGTGGGGATTTTAGAAATTGGGGAAGAACACAACAAAATTAGGCTAGAAAACAATGAGGGGAGGCTCTGAAATCGTGATCAACGTGGCTCATGATACCTAGATGATGTAGGGTGGAAACCATAGGGGCCGATCTTTCACGAAAGGAGCGGATCCCGCGAAGAACATGAGGGGAAACACGAGAGAATCACTCAAACCTACAAGAACGATCACACATGTGCTAGATCCTTGAAACACAAAGAGATACATGATCCGAATCCAACAAAGGATGATACATAGGGTAACCGGTTCTTCTCCATGAGGAGGTCTTGATGGGGCTGCCCAAGAGGGGGTCTTGAATCCAAGGTGGATCTTCTCCGAAGAGGGGTCACGGTCTCTCTCAAGGAGTAGATCCGAATGGATGAGCGAAGCTCTATCTCTCAAATGAGCTATCACAACGCTAACCCTAAAACGTAGGTGGAGGGGGAGTATATATAGTCTAAGGGGTGAAGGGGTACATGGGCCACGGCCCAGATGTGCTACACACAGGCAGGGGGGCTGGATGTTCGGGCGTCAGGCCAGATGTCCGGGCCTTCCCGACACGCTGGATGTCCGGGTGCTGGGGCCGGATGTCCGGGCTGGCAGGGTCTAGCCTTGTTGCTCTGTGGAATGGTGGGGTCCGGATTTCCGGGCTGGAGGCCGGATGTCCGGGCTGGTCACCGGATGTCCGGTGTCGGATTTCCGGTTCCGGCAGACCCTTGAGGTTCGAACACTGGGGTGCGCGCAGAGATTTCGCTTCCTACCTACCTGTACCCCTCCGCCTCGCTAAGATCTAAGCTATGGAAAGAACAACACAAGGGACACAGGGTTTATACTGGTTCGGGCCACCGTTGTGGTGTAATACCCTACTCCAGTGTGTGGTGTGGTGGATTGCCTCTTGGGCTGATGATGATGAATGATACAAGGAAGAACAGCCTCGCGAGGGTCTGTTCTTGGCTGGGGGATGAACTGCTGGGAGGAGTTCAGCCACCCTTCTCTCTCTCTCTCTGATCGAACTCCTTCTCTTAATCCTTCCCCCAAAAGACCCCCCTGTTCTGTGGGTGGCTGGTCCTATTTATAGAGGCCCTGGTCCTCTTCCCAAATATCGAGCGGGAAGGGAGCCAACAATGGCAGGCTAATTTGAAGGGGGACAGCTAGTACTAGATACCCTGACAAAAGTAGTCTTCGCCTGCACAAAGCTCTGGTTGTGACGCCATCTTGGGCTCCACGATGACCTCCATCTTGCAGTCTTCCTGGTCTTGGTCTTGTTGCACCGAAATGGCAACCTTTGCCTGATGCCTCGGTACTCCGCGGCTGCGCTTGCCCCCTTTGCACCAAAGAGGAAAGGAGGACATTGCGCGGGCTGGCACTCGCGTGGCGCCCTTGGTCGTCATGGCTTGCGTCACGGGCACCTCGTGAGGTACCCTGCCTTGATCTCTCCGCCTCCTCGCGAGCCAGCCTGATGAGGCCGTGCCTGAGGAAGCTCCGTGTCATCCGCCCCGCGAGGGTCTTGGGCCTGTGTTGATGAAGATGGGCCGTGCTGGGCCCCCCTTTGAGCCACGCCACAGGTCGCAAGCACGCAAGTCTGGGGACCCCCGTTCCCAGAACGCCGACAGTAGTCCCCGGGCCCAAGGCGCGCCCGCACTTGGCCGCGCAGGGAGGCGGAAGGGCAAGAGCGAAGCGCCGCGGGCCCTAACAGGCTGCGGCCTTGGGCGCCGCATGGCGGTTGACTGGACGTGGGCACCTCAGCAACCGCGCGAGTTGATAAGGGAGCGGCATCTGCCCAGGCTTCGCTTTTTGCTTTCTCCGGTTGCTACTCAGATCCCCTTTCTTACGCCTCTCCTTCCTTCCTCCAAAATCTCCAGATCTACTCCGACCGCGTGACCTAGGAAGCCATGGCGCCTCGTCAGTCCCCGGCCGGAGCTTGGTACTCGTCTGCCCTGGACTCGCCAAACGTGTCTGAGGCGAGCCTTGCCCGGTTGCGCCGGATGGCGGCGGCGCAGGGCATCAACGGGGCGAAGGCGCTCAAGGCCGGCTCCGCCACCCCGGAAGGCCAAGGGAGGACCTTCTATCCGTTCTTCGTAAGTGCCATTGCCGCCGGCCTGGTGCCTCCCTTCTCTGAGTTCTTCTTCTCTGTCCTTCGCCATTACAAGCTACAGGCTCTGCATCTCCACCCCAACTCCGTCCTTCTCCTGGCAATCTTCGCCTATTACTGCCAGGCTCACGTAGGGGTGCAGCCCTCAGTGGCCTTGCTGCGCCACTACTTCTACCTCCGGACCTCTCGCGGTCCTGCTTCCGCGTGTGCGAGCTTCATCGCGTACGGTGGCGCCATTGCCATCTCGAACCCCGGGAAAAGGATTGAGGGCTTCAGGAGCAAGTGGGTCTTGGTGGATGCTGGGCGCACCCACCCTCGGCTGATCTTGCCCACGGGGCAGCCCACAAGCTCCAGCGATTGGGGTCGAGCTGAGCTCGCGGATCCCCGCACGAAGCTGGTGCTGGAGAAGATGGACGCGGATCTGAGACCGGCCAACATGGCGGCGGCGAAGCTGACTGGCGCATCGCTGCCGAGGGAGTTCCTGGAGCACCAGTTGGCTCCGCTTCGGCGGTACTCACTTCCGATGTGGAGGCCCCATACGAGCCCCGCGGCCTGGGCCGATGGAGATCGGGCTGCGGTCCTCCAATCTCTGGTCGGGGGCGATGTGGCGAGGTTGGAGGGCGCTCCTACGCCCTTGTTCCTCCGCGACGACTGGGAGCAGGTAGTGGAGTCCATGCCCGTCTTCAATGGGGATGGGCCCATGCCCATGGAAACTCCCGAGGAACCGGTGGACGTGCCCTCCGACGATTCCAGCGAAGAGGAGGAAGGAGGGGAGCGGGAAAGAGGGCCTGACTCCGAGGTGACTGACGGAGAGTCGAGGGCTCCCCTCTCCCGGTGCAGGTCCTGCGTTCTCCGCCTCTCTCCGAGCGATGATGAAGAGGATGACGACGAGGATGACGACGAGGATGACGGCGAGCAGGATGGCGGGAGCTTGCCCCCGATCCCGAAGAAGGACAGGACTGATCTGATCTCCCGCGGGTCTACCCCGGCCCCGAGGCGGACCACAGACGCACCTTCCGCTTCCAAGCTTCCCGAGGTTGACCCTTCCAGCCGGCTTTCAGGCTTAAAATTTGGCCGGAGGCCGCTCGAGCTCACTGGCGACGACCCATAAGCGCTTGATCCTTGTCTTTATTTCTTGTCCTGTTTCTGAGGCTTGATGTCCGCATCTCTTGGATAGGCTGGCGCCCGTGGCAAAGAAGCCGAAGGGAGCTCCTGAGGTTCCACCCATGGCAGCACCTCTGCCCGTGAAGGAGGGTGACCGCGACGCACGGGCTTCTCCTGCCCGGTCGTCCTCGCGAGGCCAGGCTGAGCCGGCTGGGGCGAGCTCAGCCCCCACGGCCCATGTGACTCCCGAGGTGTCCTTGCCTGCCGCCGCCACTTCAGCCGTTGGGGCACGGTAGACTCCGCTTCAGGACGCTGTGGCCGCGCTGCCGCCTTCTCCTCCTACTCCACCGGCTACTGTCTCTCTGAATCCTTCTGCCGTTCTGGACCATGCTGCTGCTGAGCTGGACCGACTATGGCAGGATCTTCTTGGCGCCGACCCTCGCTTGGTGGCCAGGCGCTTGGAGCTGGCTTCAGGATGGGTTCGCTCCGACGCTTCGATTCGGGCGGCGCTGGTCCAGGCCTCGACGACTTGCGATGAGGAGAAACAAGTTGTTCTTGAGGCAAAGGTTGCTCGTGACGCAGCCCTGGGGGAGGCGGTCGACGCCCGTGGTCGCTGCAAGGCGCTGGAGGACGAGCTGCAACGCCTACAGGACCAGCTCGCGAAAGAGGCCCGCCTTCGCCAAGAGCAGGAAGAAGGCGTGAAGGCTCGTGAGGCGGCCGTCAAGGAGATGGAGGCCAAGCTCAGGAAGCACCGCAACCGCCTAGGCGCGCTGGAGCAGGAGTTGGGGGCAAGGAAGGCCGAGCTGGATGACAAGGCCCTGGTTCTTGCTGAGGACCGCGTGGCCTTCACGGAGATGGAGGCGAAGGCTCGCTCCTCGCTGAGGACGCTTTACGACAGCGGCCTGGAGAGCCCGCTGGCTGGCGCCGAGGACGGCCCCGCCAAGCCGCTTCCCTTCCTGGTTCGTGCTCTCGAAGATGTCACCCTTGGACTTGGCTCCATGGCTGAGGCCGAGGTGCGTGTCCTGTCTTCTGCAGCACTGACGCGGGTCCTCACCCACATCTACCTTCGCGATCCCGGCGTCGACCTCGACAGCCTGCTGGAGCCAGTAAGCGGCGAGCGTGCCGCTGCCGCTGCCGAGGCCATGAAGGGTCGCGCGGAGGCCCTCCTGGGGAAGTTCCGGGCCTTCAGCACCAACCCGAAGCAAGGCACTGCCGACCTCACTGCTCCGTAAGGCGAACCCATTCCGCGCTGCTCCTCCGCCGACAAGTGACTCCGTCGCGGCTCTTGTCCTGCCTTTAATTCCTGCACATGTATCATGCCTCGGGAGGCGTTTAAACTTGCATTTGGCATTGAGATAACAGTGTGGACTGTAATATTTGCTTTTGAATTCCTCAAAATTTGCGCTTTTCCTTCCTACTTGCTTATGTTCTACGCCGGCAGAGCCCGACCCCGTGCGTACCTCACCCAGCGTTAGTCCCGACCGGAAACCAGGATGGGGCCAAGGACTGAGGGGCTACGTGACAAGTTAGGCTCCTGAGTCGTGATGCTTAGGAGTCCCCCTTGGTGCACGAACAGCAAGTAGGGAGGTGTAAAGTGGGTGGATCTACCATTCTACGTCTGCAGAGCCCGGCCGCACGCATACCTCACCCAGCATTAGTCCCGACCGGAAACCAGGACGGGGCCAAGGAGTGAGGGGCTACGTGACCAGTTAAGCTCCTGAGTCGCGATGCTCAAGAGTCCCCCTTGACGCCCAAACGGCCTTCATACCTTGGCTCCGCTTGGGGAGAGACGCGCGACGAACCAGGCCCCGGGGGGGCCCGGCTGGGCGGCGTGCGTCTGGGCATGACCCAGGCGCAGCCCCCGTGCCCAGCCCCCTCGCGCGGCACTCTCGAGGGGAGGCATTGCGATGAGGCTAGACACTGAGCTCTGGGCTCCCTGAGGTTGACGCGGCCCGGGGGCCACCCTCAGTTGTTTATCACCAGCGCGGAGCATAGCGCTTCCGTATGTGTACGGGCATAGCGCTCCTCGGCAGTGTCGTCAGCCAGCGCGGAGCATGGTGCTTCCACTGGTACGTGGGAGGGGGGCCCCCTCCGGGAGGAGCCCCCGGGGCGTGTACAGCCCTGCCCTGACACGTGGCTGGCACGGTAGGGCCTGGTGAGGTGTATCTGGGCACCCGTGAGCCAGCGCGGGATTCACGGGGCCCTACCTCTAGGCGGGTTGCGCCTGGCACTGGGCCTTATCTTGTGATGTGTCCCTGCAAATTCGGTTAGATGTTGGCACTCTACATCCTCGGGTCCTGGCCCTCGAGCTGGTCTCAGCCGTCGCTGGTATGCCAGGTCGCGATGCCGCGGACAAGGCCAAAGGGTGAGGGCTGGAGAGCCAGTAAGAGCCCTGAGTCGCGATGCTCAGGTACCCCCCCCTTTAACGTGCAAGTGGTCGGCATGGAGAAGAAGAGGTGTCATGGACCGACATCAAATAATCTAACATGGTGGGTATAACGCATGACCGGGAATAAACGCAAATGGGATACAAACCGCTGGGTCTGGCGCGAGCGACTTGGGGATCATGCAGCCCGAGGGGCGCCCCCAATAAGGTAAGCTAACAGCATGAAGTAAAAGGGATACATGCCGCAGGGATGGACCCACGTGGCCTGGGAATAATGCAGCCCTGGGGGGGCGCTCCCAGCTGGAATTGAAACTTGAAAGATGTCACCTGATGACGTTGAGGACGAAGGGGTGTTGGTGTAGCAGACTCGGTGGGCTGTGGAAGCCGATCCTCACGAGCCCCCAGGATCGGGGGCCTCGGGAGGCTCCGGAGGTGCTGGCGGCTCCCCGCGGACCATCTCCATCTCCGCCAGGACTGCGGAATGCCTGGCCTCTTGTGCCTCCATGATGCCCCTCATGAGGCGCTGGTACGTGGCAGCCTCGTTCGGCAAGCCGTAAGGCATGCGAACATAGCTGTGGGGTGGACCTCCACAGCACCCCACTCGCGAGGGCCAGAGGCGCTCCAGAGAGGCGACTCGATTGAGCCCTGGTATGTCGATGCAGACGCGCAGCACACCATCCTCGCCTGGATGGGGAGCCACTGCTGGTAGACGGCGGCCGCCTTTCATGACTCTTGACTCCTATAGCTCCTGAATGGCCTTGCTGACGAACTCCTGAGGGTCTGGCTCTCCTTGCCTTACTCCTTCTTGAGGGAAACGTGCTTCGAAACACGCCTCCATGTGGTGCCCAAGCGCCTCCCTCGCGACCCTAGCTAGGTCGGTGGCCCTCCAGGGGAGAGCCCCCGAGCCCTGCCTAAGGAGGGCGCCTGGCGCGCTTTCCTATGCGATGGAAGGAGGTTCCCCCTGGGCAGGCACGGGCCCAGAGGGGCCTGCCTCCTGAGGAGCCGGGCCGGACGATGTCTTCTTCTTCTTGGGGGCGGTCTCGGGAAGCCTCCTGCTTCCGCGATCCGGGTCTTCTAGTGACGCGGCCTGAAAGGCTCGTTCCAGGGAACACACCGCATCCTTCTCTTCACAGGGAACCGTGATGACTCCGCCACTTCCTGGCATCTTGAGGACGTTGTAGCCGTGGTGAGTTACGGCCATGAACTTGGCCAGCGCTGGGTACCCGAGGATGGCGTTGTACGGCAGGCGAATGTAAGCGACGTCGAAGTCGATGAGCTCGGTGCGGTAGTTGTCGCGTGCCCCGAAGGTGACAGGGAGGCGGACCTGCCCAATCGGGACCGTGGAGCCGTCGGTGACTCCGGAGAAAGGCTTGGTTGGCTGAAGCTGGTTGTAGGGCACTTGGAGATTGTTGAATGTTTCCACGGACAGCACGTTGAGCCCTTCCCCGCCATCGATGAGGGTCCTGGTGACCACCACGTTGCTGATGATTGGGGAACAAAGCATCGGGAGTACTCCGGCTGTAGCCGCACACTTGAGCTGATCTGCTGAGCTGAACGTGATGGCGCACGCCGACCACCTGAGAGGGCGCGTGGCTTTGAGCTTGGGGAGGACTGCATTCACTTCGCGGGCGAACTGCTTGAAGATGCGTTGAGAGGCTGGGGCTTGAGCCCCGCCCAGGATGCAGGCGATCGCGCGCGGCTCCTGGAAGCCCCCAGCCTCCTCGTCCTGGTGGCGGTCCTCGTTTCTCCTTGGTTGCGGCGGCAGCGGAGGGAGGCCTGCGTTGCCTTGCGGGCGATCCTCACGAGGCCGACCCCTCCAGTCTCCCTCGCGAGGCGGGTCTTGCCAGCGATCCTCATGAGGTTGATCGCGCCACCCTTAGCGCAGGCCACGGTCTTCCCAGCGTCCTACGTTCCTTCCTCCTCCTCGACCGTAACCCCGGTCACCGCGGTCAGGGCGACGGCCGATCCTTCTTTCTCGCACGGCTCGGAGCTCTTGACATTCGTTGGTGTTGTGGGTGTGGAGGTCGTGGTACACACAGTACCGGCTGCCCTTGGAAGGTTCGGGCTGATCTCTGCCCCGCTTGGTGTCTGGTTCTGCCGCGAGCACGGCAGCCCCCTTGCGCTTCACATCCTTGGCCTTGGGCTTCTTCTCTTCCGCGTCCGCGGCAAGCAGCTCGAGGAGGGAGAGACGCCCTTCCTCAGCCCTGGCGCACTTGGTTGCCAAGTTGAACAGCTCCAAAGAAGTGCACAGGTCTTCATGCATCGCCAGCTCCTCCTTCATCTTGACATCGCGCACGCCGTCGGAGAAGGCTGAGATGATGGCCTCCTCAGTCACCCTGGGAATCTTGAGGCCTGCGTTGTTGAAGCGCTGGATGTACTTCTGTAGGGTCTCCCCGGGTTGTTGCTTGATGCGGCGCATGTCGCTCACGGCGGGTGGCCGGTCTCGAGTACCTTGGAAGTTGGCGATGAAGCGGGTGCGCATCTCGTCCCAGGAGGAGATCGTGCCAGGAGCCAGGTGCGCACCCCGTCCTTGAGCGCCATGGGAAACCAGTTCACCATGACCTTCTCGTCTCCATTGGTAGCTTCGATGCCCAGCTCGTAGAGCTGGAGGAACTCCGCAGGGTCAGCCGTGCCGTCGTAGCGAGGAGGCAGGTCTGGCTTGAACTTGCCGGGCCACGCGACACTGCATAGCTCGGCCGTGAAGGCACGGCAGCCTGCTGTGGCCACGGGAGGCCTTGGGTGATGGAGAGCTTGGTCTTGCATGTCCCCACGCGCCGCAGCTGGGTCTTGACGTGCGGGAGCAGGAGCATGGTCACGACGTGCTGGAGCAGGGAGCGCCCGGGCAGCTTCTTGCGGGCGAGGGACTTCCTGGCAGCTCTGCTCTTGCTGCGCTGGCACCTGACGGAGCGGGTTCCGCCCAGGGCCCACGCGCCTTGGAGCCATGGGGCCTTCCTGAGGAGGAGGCGGCCGGGGCGCCGCCGGAGCTTCGTCGCCCGCGCGGGGCGGGGTGCGGTGCAGCGGAACGGATGGCGCAGGAGAGCCCCCTGCAGCACGGACGAGCTTGGCGACGCGGTCGAGCCATTCTTCGTAGACGTCGTTGACGGGGCGGTAGCGCAGGAGCTCGTTTGCCGCGATGAGCGCAGCTCGAGGCTCCATGGGTGCGCGTAGCGCGCGGGACGAAGAACCGGCCGGGGGGAGTGAGGGAGTTGCGGTGCGGCCGTCTTGCCGCACGGACGGATGCTGAGACGATGCTTGCTGCTCGTCCCCCGCAGTGCCGGTGGCGGCTTTGACGGCAGGTGACGGGGAACGGTGAGGACGCCCACCGACAGGAGCCGTCTAGGCGACGCAGGAAGCGAGAGCGGCCCGACGCTCGGTGCGGGCCCGACGAGCGTTGGACATGGGTGCGATTGTCGGAGGAGAACGGGGCGGTGGAAGACGAATTGCGGCGCACCCCTACCTGGCGCGCCAAATGTCGGATTTCCGGTTCCTGCAGACCCTTGAGGTTTGAACACTGGGGTGCGCGCGGAGATTTCGCTTCCTACCTACCTGCACCCCTCCGCCTCGCTAAGATCTAAGCTATGGAAAGAACAACACAAGGGACACAGGGTTTATACTAGTTTGGGCCACCGTTGTGGTGTAATACCCTACTCTAGTGTGTGGTGTGGTGGATTGCCTCTTGGGCTGATGATGATGAATGATACAAGGAAGAACAGCCTCGCGAGGGTCTATTCTTGGCTGGGGTGATGAACTGCTGGGAGGAGTTCAGCCACCCTTCTCTCTCTCTCTCTGATCGAACTCCTTCTCTTAATCCTTCCCCCAAAAGACCCCCCTCTTCTGTGGGTGGCTGGTCCTATTTATAGAGGCCCTGGTCCTCTTCCCAAATATCGAGCGGGAAGAGAGCCAACAATGGCAGGCTAATTTGAAGGGGGACAGCTAGTACTAGATACCCTGACAAAAGTAGTCTTCGCCTGCACAAAGCTCTGGTGGTGACGCCGTCTTGGGCTCCATGATGACCTCCGTCTTGCAGTGTTCCTGGTCTTGGTCTTGTTGCATCGAAATGGCAACCTTTGCCTGATGCCTCGGTACTCCGCGGCTGCGCTTGCCCCCTTTGCACCAAAGAGGAAAGGAGGACACTGCGCGGGCTGGCACCCGCCTGGCGCCCTTGGTCGTCATGGCTTGCGTCACAGGCACCTCATGAGGTACCCCGCCTTGATCTCTCCGCCTCCTCGCGAGCCAGCCTGATGAGGCTGTACCTGAGGAAGCTCCGTGTCATCCGCCTCGCGAGGCTTGGCCCCTCGTGGGGGTCTTGGGTCTGTGTTGATGAGGATGGGCCGTGCTGGGCCCCCGTTTGAGCCATGCCGCAGGCCGCAGGCAGGCAAGTCTGGGGACCCCCGTTCCCAGAACACCGACATCCGGGCCCTGCAGACTTTGCCGCTGGCTCCTTGCTGCTGGTGACACTTCCAGGGGCCGGATGTTCGGCTCCCGGGAGCTATCTTCGTCTTCTTCTGTTGTCGCTTCCATGCTTCCCACGCGGATGGTGTAGTTGTTCCTTGGCGCTTGCACTCCTCCTCGTCGTTCGTAGTGTTCCGACAATACCTATGCATGCACACGAGAGGGGTGTCATGTAGTATACCATCCTCGAAGGGGTCAAGTGAGCACGTGTAAAGGAGATGATTCACCTTTAGGTATGTCAAGTAGATGTCGCACGTGTCACTCACCAAATGGACTCTTGACATGGTGATGTCCATAGGATACTCCGCATCATACTACATCGACAACAAGCTTTCCGCACAAAAGGAGGAGGAAGATGCAATGATGGAGGAGATTCGGGCCTTGATCAAGTCTACTTCCCCTTCATCATCCTCAAGGCGGCGATGAGCAACTCAATCATCTTCGGAGCGCCCAAGCGATGCAAGCGCACGTCGTCCACGTCCACATCTCCATGGCGACCAACATCACGTTCGTAATCCACATCATCATGAAGCAAGTCACCTCCGAGCAACATGTGCATGACCACGACGAACGACATCTACTATGAGCTCAAGCACGACAATGTCACCATCATCATGATGATGCTCCACAAGTGCCTACCTACAAGTCCCAACAAGCCCTACTTCATGCCAAGTCCAAACATCATGAGCACAAGAGAAGACCGCGAGACAAGCACCACCAAGACGGGAGCTACGGCTACACCAACCACTTTGGCATCTTCGCCAAGTGTTCTCGAGGCATCTTCGCCTTCGGATGTACGGCATCTTAGCCTACTTCCCATGAGTTTGCCTACATCAACATCTTCACCAACGAGGCGACCACCTACGAGCGAGGGTGACACTTCCATCTTCGGAAGCCACCCAAGGAAGATGGCCGAGCATGGGACATTCCCTTCGATCATGGAGACGAGCTACGAGGTGCCACATCATATGGGCCTCCAACAACAAGACGGTCGACCTAGGGCCATCCCCTTAGACGACAGCGACGAGCGCAAACCTCTTCAACAACATGAAGACGACGCCCATATTGGACTCATACTCCGAGTCAAGCTACGAGACCGCACATGAGACCTTATCTTCGGTCTTAGAGGAGAGTGATGATGTGCCATCTTCGGCCTTCATCCACGGCTACGACCACAACATGATTGAGCATGGAGACATTTGCACCAACATCTCTTCGACACCCACATATAAAGAGATGCCCCAATTCCCATGTGAGGAGAGCCACCCCACCATGAGTGATATGAGTGACTCCACCATTTCTGACATTGAGTGCATTTCCTCTGAGAGGATGAGTGTGACCACAACTAGCTCCACACTTGAGAGCATCCAAGAGGGAGTGAGTGAGCAACCACACTTAGTGAGTGAGGTAGTTGACACGGCACGTGAGGCCAATATGATTCCTAACGACTTAACCTCTACTCCGAGTGTGTTTTCTTCTTTGGTGCTAGGTCTCCTACATGACGACATGCATATCCTCGACGAGTCCATACCTCCAATGGAGACAACGATGGCCATGGTGGAAGAAGATGCACCCCCACATGGTTCCATCAAGATGACGATGACCACGACTTGGTCTTAGACACCTAACCTACAACACATGATCGATGCTCTAAAGGTAACATAGGTGATGGTGCTTCTCTTGTGCCACTAGTGGACTATTTTACGAATGATTGCTTGCATGATGTTTACACACCTATTCCCATGCTTCATGCTAGTGCGACTTATTCATGTCATGACTTGCCTATTTATGATAAATATGATGATGAGCTTGTTGATTTGCCTAGTTTTGTTGCTATGCTCCATATGATATCATGTGAAAATTCTATTGGTCACTTCATGTTTGACAATCCATTAACCTTGTCATATGCTATGAGTGAGATATCCCATATTGCATCATTTCAATCTCAACATAGTGACTATGCATGCCCCATTCACATAAATCCCATTTGCACTTATGGCATAGATGACGAGATGATGGTCATTGGCTTTTGTTTTTCTTGCGATGATATTGCTATGCTTCCTTTGCAAAATTTACACAATTCATCTCATATGCCATGCCATGAAAATTATTGTGTATCGCATGATTACATCCCTTGTGTGCACCATATGCATACCATTCCTCACAATGCTCTACATATTTCTTGTGATGCATTACATAATTTGAGTATCCATTATGCTATACATAACAACAAACCTATCATGATGGATGACATGTTTCTATATCACGCATCTCATTTATGTGAGCATTGGATATTTTGTGCTAACCAACACAAGCACGTGCGCATCATGATGGATTATGTGTACATATACCACGAACACACAATTTTCCCTTTGTCTTTGTTTTGTGTAGGTACTCATGTATACTCATCAACCTCTCAATCCCAAGAGTTGAAGAAAAGAGCTCTTGAGAGCAACGGCGATTTGGGATCCCGTGGACTATCCTTACCACCGTTCCTTTTGCGCAAGGACTACGCTCACCTCTTCTACTTGGTTCTCACATGACTATGGGCTATATGTCACTTATTACTTTATGCCCATTGTCTCTTATTCACTTTGCATGTTATGCATCTTTACATGATTTTTCCATGCAATTGTGACCCTTGCTTGCATCTACCCATGATTCACCATTATGCTACTCCTATGTGTATTTGCATGCTTGGTGGAGATCCTTGTTGCTATTGCCATGTGTACCATGAACCTATTGTGCTCATATCTTGCTTACATACTTGTGATATGTCATGTGAATTATTCATGCACACTATTTGCACCCATGACATGCTTGCCATGATTCCTCCTAGTATGTTGCATCTTCGCACTACTAGCTTGCTTGACTTGATCGCTATGATTGCTTGCTTTGTCGCATCACCCATGTTCCATTCTTATTTGCTTTCCTGGGTTGATCATGTATATGTTCATGCCTCTCACTCGATTTGTCTTGATCATTGTCTATTGTCTCCATTAGTGCCATATCTCATATACCCTTGTATTGAGTGTCAACTTTCTATGCTTATTGATCTTGGAGACTTGCACATATTACTTGTGATGCATGCTTGTTTGATTGAGCCTATTGTATATGGTTGTTCTCGCATCATATGCCTCCATACTATGAATTCCTCCCTTGTCCTTTCTTATTATGAGCATGATGCATACACTCATTGGGTATCTTACCACACGAATGATAGGTTTTGCAGTTACGCTAACTTCATTTGTTTTTCTGAGTGTTTGTCATGTTCTTTCATTTTGAAGGATTCACAAGGTGGTACCATCGCGAGACAACTTGGTCATGTGAAGGCGTACATGATGTGCAACACCAACATTCTCTACATCCTCATAAAGGTGAACTCCTTCCCTTTGCGCCATCTTCACCTATGCATATTGGATGGGCCATACATCATTGTTGTTTCCTTCTTCTTGTCTACATGATACATATATCGGATGGAGGACCGACATTGGAGATGGACCCTATGCATCTTCAAGTTGAGGAGTGCCACGACATCGAGCTATGCACATCATACTCCGTGAGCGACATCTTCAACATCAAAGATCTCTCGCCCTACCATGGTGATGAAGATTTCGATCCAAGGTCGGATCTTTCCCAAGGGAGGGGAGATTATGCGGAGCATCCTATGGTCATCCCCATGGACCTACCACCGTCTCATCAAGTGCCAAGAGGACCCATGCCACGAGCCCGAGCTAGAGCTCTCGAGAATGAGGTGACTTCTTTCCTTAGTGATATCCCATTTGATCCTCTCGAGACATGGCTACTACCTAAGTCCGGAATGTTATGCATGATTAGGTATCAAGAGGACCCCCCCCCCCCGAAGATGCACATGAAGTCGGACAAACCGCCAAGTCCATGGATGAAGAGAAATGCCGAAAGGAGAAGAAGGTAGCTCAAGGACCCAGACATCCGGCCCCAGGCCTGGACATCCGGCCGCTAGAGACGACCACTACAGCAACAACCACCCAGCCGCCAAGTGCTACAGGCCCCGGACATCCGGCGTCAGCCTCGAACATCTGGCGCCTCTCCAAGTACCGGACATCCGGCCTCGCCCCCGGAAATCCGGACACCACCAAACAGAGAGCAACAAAGTCAGCTCCTTAAGCCCGGACATCCGGCCTGCCAGCCCAGACATCCGGCTCTCCGTGAAGCCCCGGACATCCGGCCCGTCGCTGGACGTCCGGCCTCCCCTGCCTGCGTGCAGTGCTTCTGGGCCGAGGCCCATGTACCCCTTCGCCCCTTAGACTATATATACTTCCCCTCCACCTACGTTTTAGGGTTAGCAAAGTGGTAGCTCATTAGAGATAGAGCTTTGCTCATCCATTACGGATCAACTCCCCGAGAGAGACCGCGGCCCCTCTTCGGAGAAGATCCATTGGATTCAAGACCCCCTTTTGGGTGGCCTCCATCAAGACCTCCTTTGGAGAAGAACAGGCTACTGTGTACCATCCGTTGTTGACTTTGGATCTTGTATCTCCTATCATGTTTTGAGGATCTAGCACTTGTGTGATTATTCTTGCTGGTTTGAGTGTCTCTCTTGTGTTTTCCACGTGTTTTCCCTCGTTTCCCTCCTTGTGTTCTTCGTGTTCATCGCGGGATCCGCTCCTTTCATGAAAGATCGGCCGATTAGGGTTCCTACCCTACATCAACAACCCTTTGACACAAGAGATGATACCAAGATATGTACGAAGATGATATGGTATGTATGGAATGGTAGCTATGATCACTAATGTGCACAAGTAACGTTGCCGGCGATACTGAAAGGCTAGTCTCGATATGCAAGGTACGCAAAATGGGCTATAGGGTCATCAATGCAATGGCAAGAATGTACAATGATGGGATATCATGATACCATGATGATATAGAGGGTTACTTGTTTGTAAGCAAGAACGGATGAGAGGGAAGTGATCATTGTTGATGACGAGTCCATGGCAAAGATGAGTGGCGGTGATGTCGATGTCGAACTGTTCCTAGTTAGCCGAAACACCCTAGGAAACAATGAACCACAACTCAACTTCTCAAAACCAAATGTGTCAAAATTTGTCGGAGTGCATAGCAAGTAAGCAATGGTGGTTGCGGAAAAGTGATGGTGGTAGGTTGAAGTATTCAGGTGTATGTATGGAAGGGGGTATTGGGGTGTGTATGCGGAAGTGGAGGTGGAAAGTGGTGGTTGCCAAACTGAAATTTCTTCAGTTTCGTCAGGGAAGGTTGGACGTCCGATGGTGGTCGGATGATCGATAGTTGTCGGACGTCCGGAGATGGTCGGACGTCCGGTGTCTGGGCGATTTCGGGCACGAGATGAACTCGGCTTTTCGAGGTGGAGGTGGAAAAATTGGTCAAATTCGAGTAATTTTGTGGATGGAAATGGTGGAGATGATGGGGGAAAGCTAGATCCACTCGCGGCAAAGAAAACCCATTGATCAAATCCAACAAAACTTCATCACACCAACAAACCACAAAAAAATTGGGGCTACTTTTGGTGGGGAATTTTTGAAATTGGGACAAAATCAACAAAATTAGGTTAGGAAACAAGGGGTAGGGACTCCAAATTCATGATCAATGTGGCTCATGATACCAACATAATGTAGGGTAGACCCTAGATGCCTGATCTTCATGAAATGGAGGGGATCATACAAAGAATATGAATAACACGAGGGGAAACATGAGGGGAAACACGAGAGAAATCACTCAAACCAACAAGATTCGATTACACATGTGCTATATCCTCGAAACACAAGAACATACACGATCCAAATCCAACAAAGGATGATACAAGTAAGAAGTTCTTCTCCATCAGGAGGTCTTGAGGTCTTCCCATTAGGGGTCCTGAATCCACTTGGGGGATCTACTCCGTAGAGGTCGTGGACTCCAATGGAGAAGTAACCAAGTGGATGAGCAAAGCTCAGTCTCTAAATTGAGATAATCCTTTGCTAACCCTAGAAAGTGGGAGGAGGAAGTATATTTATAGTCTTAGTGGACGAAGGAGTACATGGGCCTCGTCCCAACATGCTGTCAACACACAGGCGTCGGACGTCCGATAGTCATCGGTCGTTCGAAGGCTCATGAGGGTCCGGACGTCCGGTACTTGTCGAAAGTCTAATGTTTTGGCTCTGGTCAGGTTTTGTCGGTTGCCCGGTCGAGGTCGGGCGTCCGAGGCATCGGTCATCCGGAGGCTTCCATACTTCTGACGTTTTGGCTCGGTGATGGTGGTGTCGGTCGTTCGGAGGGGGTCGGCCGTCCGGGACCTGGAGTGTGTTGGACGTCCTGTCGGCATCGGTCGTCCGGTCGCTGGAGCATCTTCTGGCTGGGACTTGATCGACTGGCTGATGCTCCAGTCGTCGGACGTCTAACAAGCTTCGATCATCCGAAGGATGGAGGTTCCTTGGCAGCTCTTCTTGTTGCTTGTACTTAGTGACCTCGCTGCCTTTTCCATTAAGGGTAGCTGTTCCGTGGCCTTCCTCCAAGTACCTAATCACCCATATGGTCTCCGCTTGAGGTAGTAGCAATTTCTCATGTGAAGAAAGTGGTAGTTCAGAGAGGAGCGAGTTCTCCTTATCTTTGATAGCCTTTGCTCGAGCTCTTGTCATTGGTCCAAGTGGTGTAATGGGAGATGTAGGTAGGTCCATGGGGATGACCTTGGGATGCTCCGCATCATATATCCATGGCTCACGTTCATGTATTGCATGAAGTTCAAAATGCTGAAGCACGTTAGAAAGTATGATCCGATTGCTCGGCTTATCATAGGGGTAGTTCATGATTAATATGTTACTGCTAAGAAGACTAAGCATGAAAGGCTATATGATTTTGTAGGGATAGTGTTCTTTAGCATTCTTTATTTTGAAGGGCATGATTGTTTGTTAGAATGCGTGAGATTTGATGTCTTTATACCAAATGATAGACTATTGTCTTGAATCACTCATATCTTAATATTCATGCCATGATTAGATTATATCATCGAGATTATGCTAGGTAGCAATCCACATCCAAAATTATCATTTTTATTATTTACCTACTTGAGGACGAGCACGAATTAAGCTTGGGGATGTTGATACGTCTCCGTCGTATCTATAATTTTTTATTATTTCATGCCAATATTCTACAACTTTCATATACTTTTGGCAACATTTTATATTATTCTTGGGACTAACATATTGATTCACTGCCCTGTGACAGTTCATGTTTTTTGCATGTTTTTTGTTTAGGAGAAAATCCATATCAAACGAAGTCCAAACACGATAAGAATTTATGGAGATTTATTTTGGAATATATGTATTTTTTGGAGGAAGACTCAATGCAAATGGAGGCCCACAGTCTTCACAAGGCATCAGGGCGCCACCACCCAGTCCACCTTGTGGCCACCTTGTAAGTCGGTTGGAGTCCTTCGCCGTGAGGAAGCTAATATCGAGAGAGAAATCGTGTTAAAATTTCAGCCCGATCGGAGTTACGGATCTTCGGATATTTAAGAAACGGTTTTCAGCGGGAAACAGAGAGACAAAACAGAAGGGAAACAGAGAGAGATCCAATCTCGAAGGGGCTCCTGCCCTCCGAAACCCATGATAAAAAAGGACCAGAGGGTAAACCCTCCTCCCATCTAGAGGGTAGGCCAAGCAAGAAGAAGAAGGGAGCTCTCTCCCCCTCTCTCCTAGCGGCGCCGGAGTGTCGCCGTGGAACCATCGTGATGGCGATCTACACCAACAACTTTGCCACCATCATCACCAACTCTCTCCCACTCTATGCAGTGGTGTAACACGTCTTCCCCCTATTGTAATCTCTACTTAAACATGGTGCTTAATGCTATATATTGTTATCCAATGATGTGTGGCAATCCTATGATGTTTGCGTAGATTCTTTTTGTCCTACGGGTTAATTGTGGTATGATGTGATTGATATGAGTTGTATGTTAAATTGGTGTTGTCCTATGGTGCCCTCCATGTAGCGCAAGCATGTGGGATTACCATTGTAGGGTTTGCACTGTGTTCATAATTAGGTTATAGTGGGTTATGAGACTGACAAAAGCTTAAACTCAAGTAAGGAGGTCATTGCGCGTGGGAGTAAAGAGGACTTGTTACTTAATGCTATGGTTGGGTTTTACCTTAATGAGCTTTAGTAGTTGTTAATGCCTACTAGAGTTCGAATCATAAGAACATGCACTACAAAAAAATACACTTCCGCGATGATACGTGTTTGTCACAGTAGGTCACGTTTTCTGTCATGCATGTACATCCATGACGATTTTATGACAGAATCAAGATAGTTATATTTGTGCTGTCATAGAAGTGTTCCTTGGCAATACCAAAATTATCATCACCGAGGTGTCCACTTCCATGAGGATAAATGGTGTGTCATGGAAGTGTTTTCTTCAAGGGTAACCGACACGTGGCACCCACCGTAAAGGGTCGTCGTTAAGCTATCAGGTTCCGGTTTGGATCCGATAACCCGTTAACAGCCACGACCAATGGGGATTTTCCACATGTAAAATTCTCATTCGCTAGAGGATCCACATGTCGGCTCAGCGTTGGGACAGATGGCATCCGCTCATTGTACGGGAGGTGCCTATGATATGTTGGCACGTGGCAAGGCCCAACAGTGGCCCATTTAGGTGAAAGTGGCCCGCCCGGTCAAAATTAGCAGGCCAACCCATATAGGGTTAACTTGTGTCTGGTCCATTTAAGCCCACAGCCCATACGAGATGTGCCAATTCGGCTCGTCAATGGCCCGTTAACTATTTGACACCATTGCAGCCCATCATCAGTTTGAGCCCCTTAACAACCCGCTATATATTTGGGCTCAATATCGGCCTGATGTGGTTTCGGCCTATTAACGGCCCATTCAAGGGATGGGCCAATTTTTAGGATGTACGTCTTTCGGCCTTTTAGCGACCCATTAAGTGTTGGGCCAATTTCCAGCACGGTGTTTCTTTCAGCATGTTAACGGCCATAAATGAGTTGGGCCATTTGCAGACGGACCTTAATTTTGGCCGCTTAATAGCCCATGCTCTTCATGGTCCAATACCAGCCCGGGTTCTCTTTCGGCCTGCTAAAGGCCCACAACACAGTTGGGTCATATATACTCCGATCTGACTTTCGGCCTCTTATCGGCCCATTCTCTTCATGGTCCAGTACGAGCCTGTTGTCTCTTTCGGCCTGCTAATGGCCCACGGTACAGTTGGGCCATATATAGACCAAGCTTAGTATCGACCTGTTAACGACCCGTGAAATCGAATGGGCCCACTTATTTCCCACTTCGATGTCAGCTTGTTAACGACCCGGGAGGTAACACGACCAAGCATTAACTATTGACCCATCTGAATTATAGCGGCCCAATAGAGCTTCCTTACTAGTTACGGCCCGTCAACTTAATGGGTCGGATAATGTCTGAACATGTCTGTAGGCCCAATTAGATAATGTTGATTCCGGACCAGCTATAATTTGAGCCCATTACGACGAGCAATTATGGACAGGACCAAAACCGATCAATCAAAGGCCTATGAGAATTTTGGCCCTTGCGGGCCCATTAGCGAAGCCCATTAAGGGCAGTGGGCCGCTATCCTTCATATAGGGCCCATGAATGTTCATGCTAACTAATAATTTCACTGCTTTTTTGGCTTCCTAGCGACAAGTTAGCTGGAATGTGAGGCACGCTAACCAAACGTATGGCATACAAGGAAAAACGTAGCACATCCAACATATATTACAAGAAATTACATCCACTAGGCAATCAAAGATTGATGCCAGTGCAAATAAATGAACAGAACTTAACGATCTACAACCTCACAATCTGCAGCCTCAGTGCTGATGACGCCCATAAGCATGTCAGCAAGTTCTTCCTTCTTTGCTACACTGTCTCTGCAAACATTGATCAGTTGTTGTTGCGCAAGAATGCGCAACTCTAATTCCTCCACGATTTCCATCATTGCTTCAGCCAGTAAATGGTTCACAAACATACATTTTTCCGTTGGATTCAAGATAGAGGAAACTGAACAGATTCAGATGGCGTTTTTGGCAGGCTTGTATTATTAATAGTGGAGACTGTCTCAACCACTACATCATAACATAAATTAGGACGGGAACCGATTAGATTAATCAAGAGTTATTGCCATATTACCTGGCCTAGATTTATTGGAAAGAAACAATGGGGTTGCCTTGCTATTTTCAGAGTTTGTCTTCTTATCTTAAGCAGCCTGCACCAAATTAACACAATAGCATTGCTATCATTGGCCAGGTCAGATAATAGGAAAGCAACAATGACACAATGAATGTTTGGGCAACTAGACCACACCAGCCTACACCAAATTAACACAATATGTAATAGCTATCATCAGCCAGGTAAGGTAATAGGAAAGCAGCATTGACACAATGAAATATTGGGCAACTAGAACAACAATACAATTTAGTAATGTGCATGATATGAGATAGTACACTCATGCAACTTAGTATGCAAAACTATGAGGCACTTTTCCTTACAAAAATTAACATTGACACATTTAATTATACATTATGCTACAAGTAAATTTAGATCAGATATGGTTTGGATTCATGCCAATTAACAAAAGACATGCTGATGTAAAAATATAGTGATATACAATAGGTACTTACATCAGCATTGGAGCACAGAGAATTCCCGCAAGATACTTTCCTCGAACACGATCCTAGTTTAGAAAGTCTTCTATACTTTAAGCTTGTTTAGAGAGATGGGTAAGAAACATGTAGAAAATATGATCTGAATGTTGTACAATTTCATGATGTGAGGATACGCTGTAACACCCCGTCTGTAACCTTCCATATTTGTATTCCAACTCTTGCCATTTCCGGCACTAAGTTATTTTATTTCCTCATTGTCAGGTTTTGTCTCCGTGTGTTTGTGCCTTTGTCATGCATCTCATATCATGTCATCATGTGCATCGCATTTGCATACGTGTTCGTCTCATGCATCCAAGCATTTTCCCTGTTGTCTGTTTTGCATTCCGGCGCTCCTATGTCCTCCGGTGTCCCTTTCAACCTCTTTTTGTGTGCCGGTGTTAAACGTTTTCGGATTGGACCAAGACTTGTCATGCGGCCTTGGTTTACTACTGGTAGACCGCCTGTAAAGTTTCGTGCCATTTGGACTTCGTTTGATACTCCAACGGTTAACCAAGGGACGGATAAGGCCTCGTGTGTGTTGCAGCCCAACACCTCTCCAAAGTGGCCCAAAACCCACCTAAACACCCTCCATCACCTAGGCCGTTCAATCACGATCGCGTGGCCGCAAACCGCACCTCACTTGGAGCCTCCTAGCTCCCTCTACCTCTATAAATAGGTCCCTCCACTAAAATCCCGGGTCTCCTCTTCCCCTAACCCTAGAATTCCTCGCGCCGCCGTCGGACAACGTCCATTTCCGGCTGGACAAGCCGCCGCCGCCGCCCGCACCTACCAGGACGTGCCACGTGGCCGCCGGCCGCCTCCCACCGCCGCGGGCCCGCAGGCCCATCTCCGGCCCTCCCCGCGCCCGCTCGGGCCGCGCCTCGCCGCCTCCTCCTCCCTGCCGAGCGCCGCCCTCCCTCGCCGCACTTCGCCTCGCGCCACCTCGCCCGCCATCGCCAGTGACCTCGCCTCCAGCGCAGCCCGACGCCAAGCTCCGGCGAGCCCGCGCCACCAACCGGCGCCGGCGACCGTGCCAAACCACCGCCGACGCCGCCTCGTCCTTCCTCCGGCCCAGATCCAGCCCCCGGCGACCTCCTCCCCGGCCAGCGCCTCCATCTCCGGCCGGCCATCCTCGAAGTTCACGAGCGGCTACAGTGAACTCCGGCGAGATCCGATCTGGATCCAGATCCACTCGGTTGACTTCTCCCCGAAACCCTAATATTTTATGCATACTTTGACATGCCATAACTTCATCACCGTTGCTCCGATTCGTGCGTCTCGACGAGTACTTCATTTCATCTCATTGCATCATGTTCATTTGAGCTTGTCTTGAAGCCCGAAATGCTGTTGGAAGAGGGCTATGTGATGTTAGTTTCAGATTATTATCAGCAAATGCACTTTTGTCATTTTTGCCATGATTAATGTGTGCCTCCTATGAACTTGAGCCCTACATGTGTTTTGAAGTATGCCATGCCATCTTTACAGGGGTGTATGCCATGTATTTTTGTGATATCTGTGGTGACTAGAACACGCATGCAAAGTAGCTTACTTAATGTTGCTGATTTCAGGGACTTAGAATTTCACTAAGTCCTTTTCCTGCTGTAATTTTTATGCCATATGTTCATGTTCATGCCTAGTGATCCATGCCTCTTTTGAGCATGATCAATAAGGATGTTTTGTAGATATGGTGGTGCTCTATCCATCCATGTCTTTTTTGCATTTATGGAGCATAGCTTGAGTCAATCAAGTTCTACTTTTGCTATAAAATGTTCCTGGCAGATTGTCAACATGTTTAGCAATTTTGTCGAGCTTGTTGTTATTGATCCGTGGATGCTATGTTGTTGTTCTTGCCATGTTTAACTTCTATGCCATGTCTACTTGCTAGGTGTATGCTTAGTTTATCATGCAATGCCTTGTGGTGAGTGCATCAAGCTCGTAAACATGCCTACTTGATATCTGTTTTGCCATGTTCCAGTTTTTCACTAAGTCTGAATCTGTTAACGATAATTGCTATGTTCACGTGGTTACAATTGTATTTTCTAATCCCTTTTGGCTTATGGCCAGTAAGGGACTTTTGTTGTATCCTTTGAGTAGCTTCATACCCTGCCTTGCTTTGCCATGATATGTTCACGTAGCTTGCTGTTATCTTGCTCTAAACATTGCTTCCTGATGTTAAATTCCTGACTTGTTGTTAATTTCACTAAGTCTGTAACATGTAATCTTTTGCACTTTTGCCATGCTTGTTTGAACCTGTTATTGTGTGAATTAGCCGTAGCTCAGTGTTCATATTTTGTCAAGCATCTTGAGTGGATCCCTGCCATGTATTTTGTAGCTATGTTAGAGTGATGTAGCATGTTGTTCTTGATGCATTTAGATGGTCTCGTGTTGTTAATCATAGAATGGTGCCATATTTGTTTTACTTGCCATTTCCAATCCGTGCATCCGATTCCGGCGATCTTTATATCGATTTCTACGAAAATCAACTCCCCTTTCTAGTGGCACTCTTGGTTTTCGAAGTTGAGGCTAGGTTCAATCATCCCTTTCCGAATCATGCATATGCATCACATATCGCATCCCGCATATCATACCTTGTTTTGCATCATGTTGTTTGTGCATTGCACGTGGTTGATTGTTCTCCCTTTTGCTTGTGTTTCTTGCTTTGGGCAGAGTCGGGATATGAGTACGTGATCGAGGAGCCCGTTGAGTACGCTTACGAGGATCAAGTCAACTCAAAGAACTTTGCAGGCAAGATGACCATACCCTCAAAATCACTTCTATCTTTGCTTGCTAGATGCTCGCTCTTTCGCTATGCCTATGCTATGATACCTACCACTTTCTTATCATGCCTCCCATATTGCCATGTCAAACCTCTAACCCACCTTGTCCTAGCAAACCGTTGTTTGGCTACGTTACCGCTTTGCTCAGCCCCTCTTATAGCGTTGCTAGTAGCCGGTGAAGATTGGAGTTTGTTCCTTGTTGGAACATGTTTATTGTTGGGATATCATTATATTATCTTGTTATCTTAATGCACCTATATACTTGGTAAAGGGTGGAAGGCTCAGCCTTATGCCTGGTGTTTTGTTCCACTCTTGCCGCCCTAGTTTCCGTCATACCAGTGTTATGTTCCTTGATTTTGCGTTCCTTACACAGTTGGGTTATAATGGGAACCCCTTGAATAAAACTCCTCCAGCAAGGCCCAACCTTGGTTTTACCATTCACCACCTAGCCTTTTTCCCTTGGGTTTCGCGGACTCAAGGGTCATCTTTATTTTAAACCCCCGGGCCAGTGCTTCTCTAAGTGTTGGTCCAACCCAGAGCACCGTGCGGGGTCATCCCTTGGCAACTTGGGTTATGTTGGCTTCCGTACGCTTAGTTTATCTGGTGTGCCCTGAGAACGATATATGTGCAGCTCCTATCGGGATTTGTCGGCGCAGCGGGTGGTCTTGCTGGACTTGTTTTACCATTGTCGAGATGTCTTGTAACCAGGATTCCGAGTCTGATTAGATTGTCTTGGGAGAAGGAATATCCTTCGTTGGCCGTGAGAGCTTGTGATGGGCTAAGGTGGGACACCCCTGCAGGGATTTCATCTTTCGAAAGCCATGCCCGCGGTTATGGGCTGATGGGAATTTGCTAATGTCTGGTTGTAGAAAACCTGAAACTTAACTTAATTAAAATGCATCAACCGCGTATGTAACCGTGATGGTCTCTTCTCGGCGAGGTCCGGGAAGTGAACGTGGTGTTGGAGTTATGTTTGACGTAGGTTGTTCTAGGATCACTTCTTGATCATAGTTGTTCGACCGTGCCTTTGCCTTCTCTTCTCGCTCTCATTTGCGTATGATAGCCACCATATATGCTAGTCGCTTGCTGCAGCTCCACCATATACTTTTACCCTTCCTATAAGCTTAAATAGTCTTGATCGCGAGGGTGTGAGATTGCTGAGTCCCTGTGACTCACAACTTACTTCCAAAACCATATGCAGGGACCGATGATGCCGCTCCAGGTGATTCAACTGAGCTCAAGTGGGAGCTCGATGAGGACTCAGGATGATACTACGTGTCTTTCCCACATGATCAGTAGTGGTGCCTAGTTGGGGCGATCGGGGACTATGTTGCTTTTCGGGTTTATCTTTATTTTGGTTCCGTAGTCGGACCTTGAGTGTAACTAGATGAATGTAATGTTATTTATGCTATTTGTGTGACGTGGCGAGTGTAAGCCAACTATGTATCTCTTTCCCTTATGTATTACATGGGTTGTTGTGAAGATTACCTCACTTGCGACATTGCTTTCAATGCGGTTATGCCTCTAAGTCATGCTTCGACACGTGGGAGATATAGCCGCATCGAGGGCGTTACAAGTTGGTAATCAGAGCCTTCCCCGACCTTAGGAGCCCCCTGCTTGATCGAATCGTTGGCGTTGTTGAGTTTAGAAAAATGTTTTGAGTCATTTAGGATTATATATATCGGAGAGTAGGATTCTTTTTACTCCTCAGTCCCTTCGTCGCTTTGGTGAGGCATCCTGACGTAGAGTTTTGACTCTTCTCTTCTCAAATTTCACTAAAAAAAATTAGGATCACGCGGGTATCTTGGAATCGTTCTGATGGTTTTGTGACGAGAACATTGTTCTTGGTGCCTCCTGACATTTAGGGGTTGTGGCAGTGTCCCGGGGAGTTGAGCTCCGAGGTGTTGTCGTCAAAATTTTATCATTGCAATTCTGGAATACCTGAGTTTCGCCGACATCGAAAATCTCTTTTATGTAGTTGTTGGTGAGATAACCTCGACGCCACCCAGTACTAGGGCGGGAGTTCGGGAGTATTGCCATAACTCGTATAACGGATGTTGTTCGAAGGTTGAGGTAAATGATTTCCGAAGGTTTCTTGGTTATGTGTTGAAGGATGGATACAGCTAGATCTAGGATTTGCTAGCTTTGGGTGAGATATTATGCTTCCCCTGTATCCCCAACACCTGATTGCATAACCGGAAAGGTTCGGGAGTTTCATAGGTGGGAATTCTTGTAGCTCTAGAATTTCTTCCGCGGATATTTGGTTTGTTCTTGTCCATACCTTGTTGTTTTACTCTTCTACCTCTATCTAAGTGGCTTCTCAATTTATGGAAATGTGACCATTTCGATTGGAATGCATTCGTTCATTTTTTTCGGATGTTAAGACTATATGTTACAATTTCGATCCGTTTGATTCAGCTTGAATATATGTCTGTCAAGATGCTAACGGATCTCACCGTCTCCAGGATGGCTCCTCCAACATGTACGACTCCGAATCCTGATCCGCCACCACCACCTCCACCTCCGGAGGCATGGCAAGCTGTGATGGCCGCTACCAATGCAAACACGCAGCTGATCATGCAAATTCTGCAAGAGCGCAACCAAGGGAATCATGGCCATGGCAACAATCTGAATCAGTTTGCTACACTCAACCAGTTCCTCGCTAATCAGCCAAAGACCTTCAGCAACTGTGTCGAAGCAACAAACGCTGATGATTGGCTCGTGGATATCTGCAAGCATTTCGAGCGCAACAACGTGAGGCCTGAGGACTTTGTCAAGTTTGCGTCGTTCCAACTCAAAGACCAAGCTACAGAATGGTTCAGCAATACAAAATTCCAGAGGAGGCCGTGTGATTACCTGGGATGAATTCCGTCAAGACTTCAAAGCTCACCACATTCCTCATAGTGTTGTTGAGAGCAAGCGTGAGGAATTCCGCAACTTGAAGCAAGGCAGCTTGTCTGTTTACCAGTATAACATCATGTTCCAAAAGCTTGCTCGTTTCTCCAAGCAGGACGTCCCTGACGAGAAGAGCATGATTTATCAGTTCAGGAGTGGCCTCAGAGAAGATCTCCAACTTGCTCTCGTGCTTTTCGAGCCTCAGAAGTACGATGAGTTTTACAACATGGCACTGAAACAAGAGACTGCTCAACTCAAGTGCGATGCTTCCAAGAAGCGAGTCAGAGATGCAACTCCTTCCTCAACTCAAGTGGCTTCTAAGCAGCAAAAGTATTGGCTGCCTCCTCCTCTGTTCCATCAGCCTTATCAGCAGAAGAGCAAAGGTGGCAATGGATCTTCCCACCCACCCAACCCAGGCTTTCAAAACAAGACATCGTCTCAAGCTCCAAGATCAAGTGCTCCGTATCACACCCGTCACGTGCAACAAGTGTTAGCAGAAGGTTCACTATGCCAACAAATGCTTCAATCAGAGGCGTCTTCCTCCTCCTCCTGTGAGATCTGCTAGCACTGCAGTGGTCAAGCATAATCCCAAGCATGCCAAGGTCAACTTGTTGAACGCAGCTCGGGTAGAGGACTCGTCAGATGTGATTATGGGTAACTTTCTAGTTAACTCTACTCCTGCAAAAGTCCTTTTTGATACTGGTGCATCGCATTGTTTCATGTCAAGATCTTTTGTCTCTAAGCATGACTTCGTTTCGGAAATGTTGGGTAAACCTATGGGAGTGGTTTCTCCGGCCAAGTCTATGAGGGCTACCTCGATAGTCCTGGATGTTTCTACCACGATGGGTGACTTCAAGTTTCTGGCTTCTCCAATGGTCCTTGGTAACTCGGATATCGATCTTATTCTTGGAATGGACTGGCTTTCTAAGCACAAGGCTCAGCTCGATTGTGCTGCCAGGCAGATTCAATTGACTCATTCGTCTGAGGATGTAATTGTCTTTGCCGCAAGGGATGATACCATCCGTCTGTTTTCTCTCAATGAGAAGGGCGAGCTGGATGCCATCTCTCAAATTCCAGTCATTTGCGAATATCAAGACGTCTTTCCAGAAGAGCTTCCAGGAATGCCTCCGCACCGGCCAGTTGAATTCGTCATCGATCTTGAGCCCGGCACGGAACCTGTTTGCAAACGTCCTTACAAGCTTGGACCTGAAGAGTTGAAGGAGCTGAAGAAGCAACTAGATATTCAAGAGCGTATGGGTCTCATCCGACCAAGTTCTTCTCCATGGGGTTGTGGTGTTCTTTTCGTCAAGAAGAAGGATGGAACGGACCGACTTTGTGTCGACTACCGTCCATTGAACAAGAAGACCATAAAAAACAAGTACCCACTTCCCAACATCAACGAGCTGTTTGAACAACTCAAAGGTGCTCAAGTATTCTCCAAGCTTGATCTCCATATGGGCTATCATCAGATTCGCATTAGTGAAGAAGATATCCCCAAGACAGCATTCAGAACAAGCTATGGTTCATACGAATACACTGTCATGTCTTTCGGCTTCGTCAATGCTCCTCCAACATTCTCTCGCATGATGAACTTCATCTTCAACGCCTATACAAATGACTTCGTCTTGGTCTACCTCGATGACATTTTGGTCTTTTCCAAGAACAAGGAGGATCATGCCAAGCATTTGAGATTGGTTTTGGACAAACTCAGAGAACATCAGTTCTATGTGAAGTTTTCAACGTGCGAGTTTTGGCTCGATGAGGTTCTCTACCTTGGGCATATCATCTCCGCCAAGGGCATAGCTGTTAATCCTCAGAAGGTGTCTGCAATTGTGAATTGGGAACCACATCAGAACGTGAAGCAACTCCGCAGCTTAGGTTCGCAAGTTATTGTCGAAGGTTCATTGACAACTTCTCTAAGATCGCGAAGCCTCTTTCCAACCTTCTCCAGAAGCATGTGAAGTATGTCTGGTCGCCTGAATGTGACATCGCTTTCAACACCCTGAAAGAGAAGTTAGTCACTGCTCCAGTTCTGACTCCTCCTGATGAATCCAAACTGTTCGAGGTCTTCTATGATGCTTCCCTTCAAGGTCTTGGTGCAGTGTTGATGCAAGAGAAGAAAGTTGTGGCCTATACCTCTCGCCGGGGGAAGCCCAACGAAAAGAACTACCCCACTCATGACCTCGAGTTGGCGGCAGTTGTGCATGCTCTTTTAACTTGGAGACATCTCTTATTGGGACGAAAAGTGGACATCTTCACCGATCACAAGAGCCTCAAGTACATCTTCACTCAGCCCAACCTCAACCTCAGGCAGACTCGTTGGGTCGAAATGATTCAAGAGTATAATCCAAGTATCGAATATACTATAGGCAAGGCCAATGTAATTGCTAACGCATTGAGCAGGAAGGCTTACTGCAACAGTTTGATTCTCAAGCCTTACCAACCGGAGCTTTGCGAAGCTTTCCGCAAACTCAATCTTCAAGTTGTTCCTCAAGGATTTCTCGCCAACCTCCAAGTCTCTCCTACATTGGAAGACCAGATTCGCGAGGCTCAACTTCTTGATGCTATGGTGAAGAAGGTGAAGATTGGGATTGCCAAGAGTCAACCCAAGTACAAGTTCTATCGCCTTGATGACAAGGATACTCTATTCTTCGAGGATCGCATTGTTGTGCCTAAAGGTGACCTTTGTAAAGTCATTATGAATGAGGCTCACAATTCATTCCTCTCTATTCACCCTGGAAGTACAAAGATGTACCAAGACCTCAAGCAGTCGTATTGGTGGACTCGAATGAAGCACGAGATTGCTCAGTTCGTGAACGAATGTGATGTCTACAGAAGCGTGAAAGAAGAACACCAACGACCAGCTGGTCTCCTCCAACCTCTTGCCATTCCAAAATGGAAGTTTGACCATATTGAGATGGACCTCGTGACTGGGTTTCCAAAGTCCAAGCATGGCAATGATGCTATCTTCGTTGTCATCAACAAACTCACTAAAGTGGCTCATTTCCTTCCTATCAAAGAATCTATCACAGCAGCTTAGTTGGCAGAGCTATATACCTCCAGGATTGTCTCGCTGCATGGCATTCCACAGTTGATATCTTCAGATCATGGCAGCATCTTTACCTCCAAGTTCTAGGATTCTTTTCAGAAGGCCATGGGCACCAACATTCGCTTCAGCACAACTTTTCATCCTCAAACTAGTGGCCAAGTCGAGCGAGTCAATCAAATTCTTGAAGATATACTCAGGGCTTGTGTCATCTCTTTCGGTATGAAGTGGGAAGATATCTTCCATATGCCGAGTTCTCCTACAACAACAGCTTCCAAGCGAGTTTGGGCAAGGCCCCGTTCGAGATTCTCTATGGCAGGAAGTGTCGTACACCTCTTAACTAGTCAGAGACTGATGAGCGTCAACTTCTTGGCAATGACTTGATCACAGAGGCAGAAGAAATGTGCAAAGTCATTCGCGAAAATCTCAAAGCCGCGCAATCGCGCCAGAAGAGTTACTATGATAGCAAGCATCGTGACTTGGCTTTCGAGGTCGGAGACCATGTCTACCTCCGCGTCTCCCCAATGAAAGGTACTCGTCGCTTCGGTATCAAAGGGAAGCTTGCCCCTAGATACGTGGGTCCTTTCAAGATCATCAGCAAAAGAGGCGATCTCGCCTATCAACTTGAGCTTCCATCCAACTTTGCAAACGTGCACTACGTGTTTCACGTCTCTCAGCTCCACAAGTGTTTCAAGACTCCTCACTGCACCGTCAACTTTGAAGACATTGATCTCTAAGAAGACTTGTCTTATCATGAGCACCCAATTGCTATTCTTGAAGAAACTGAGCGCAAGACTCGCAACAAGTCTATCAAATTCCTGAAAGTAAAGTGGTCACATCATTTCGACCGTGAAGCCACCTGGGAACGCGAGGATCACCTCCGTTGTGAGTACCCGGAGTTTTTCTAGTCCTAGATCTTGGGACGAGATCCTTTTGTAGTGGTGGAGTGTTGTAACACCCCGTATGTAACCTGCCATATGTGTATTCCAAATCTTGCCATTTCCTGCACTAAGTTATTTTATTTCCTCATTGTCGGGTTATTGTCTCCGTGTGTTTATGCCTTTGTCATGCATCTCATATCATGTCATCATGTGCATCGCATTTGCATACGTGTTTGTCTCATGCATCCGAGCATTTTCCCCGTTGTCCGTTTTGCATTCCGTCGCTCCTATGTCCTCCGGTGTCCCTTTCTACCCCTTTTCATGTGCGGGTGTTAAACGTTTTCGGATTGGACTGAGACTTGTCATGCGGCCTTGGTTTACTACCGATAGACCGCCTGTCAAGTTTCGTGCCATTTGGACTTCGTTTGATACTCCAACGGTTAACCGAGGGACAGATAAGGCCTCGTGTGTGTTGCAGCCCAACACCTCTCCAAAGTGGCCCAAAACCCACCTAAACCCCTTCCATCACATAGGCCGTTCGATCACGATCGCGTGGCTGCAAACCGCAGCTTATTTGGAGCGTCCTAGCTCCCTCTACCTCTATAAATAGGTCCCTCCACTAAAATCCCGGGTCTCCTCTTCCCCTAACCCTAGAATTCCTCACGCCGCCGCCGGACAACGTCCATTTCCGGCCGGACAAGCCGCCGCCGCCCGCACCTACCAGGACGTGCCACGTGGCCGCCGACCGCCTCCCACCACCGCGGGCCTGCAGGCCCATCTCCGGCCCTCCCCGCGCCTGCTCGGCCGCGCATCGCCGCTGCCTCCTCCCTGCCTAGCGCCGCCCTCCCTCGCCGCACTTCACCTCGCGCACCGCTCCCGCCATCGTCGGCGACCTCGCCTCCAGCGCCGCCCGATGCCAAGCTCCGGCGCGCCCGCGCCACCAACCGACGCCGGCGACCGCGCCCGACCACCGCCGACGCCGCCTCGTCCTTCCTCCGGCCCGGATCCGGCCCCCGGCGACCTCATCCCCTGCCAGCGCCTCCATCTCCGTCCGATCATCCTCGAAGTTCGCGAGATGCTACAGTGAACTCCGGCGAGATCCGATCTGGATCCAGATCCGCTCGGTTGACTTCTCCCTGAAACCCTAATATTTTATGCATACTTTGACATGCCATAACTTCATCACCGTTGCTCCGATTCATGCATGTAGCATATCGAAATGTTTGCCTTGACGAGTACTTCATTTCATCTCATTGCATTATGTTCATTTGAGCTCATCTTGAAGCCCGAAATGCTGTTGGAAGAGGGCTATGTGATGTTAGTTTCAGATTATTATCAGCAAATGCACTTTTGTCATTTTTGCCATGATTAATGTGTGCCTCCTATGAACATGAGCCCTACATGTGTTTTGAAGTATGCCATGCCATCTTTACAGGGGTGTATGCCATGTATTTTTGTGATCTCTATGGTTACTAGCACAAGCATGCAAAGTAGCTTACTTAATGTTGCTGATTTCGGGGACTTAGAATTCACTAAGTCCTTTTCCTGCTGTAATTTTTATGCCATATGTTCATGTTGATACGTAGTGATCCATGCCTCTTTTGAGCATGATCAGTAAGGATGTTTTGTAGATATTGTGGTGCTCTATCCATCCTTGTCTTTGTTTGCATTTATGGAGCACCCTAGCTTGAGTCAATCAAGCTCTACTTTTGCTATAAAATGTTCCTGGCAGATTGTCAACATGTATAGCAATTTTGCCGAGCTTGTTGTTATTGATCCGTGCATGCTATGTTGTTGTTCTTGCCATGTTTAGCTTCTATGCCATGTCTACTTGCTGGGTGTATGCTTAGTTTATCATGCAATGCCTTGTGATGAGTGCATCGAGCTCATAAACATGCCTACTTGTTATCTGTTTTGCCGTGTTCCAGTTTTTCACCAAGTCTGAATCTGTTAACGATAATTGCTATGTTCGCGTGGTTGCAATTGTATTTTCCGATCCCTTTTGGCTTATGGTCAGTAAGGGACTTTTGTTGTATCCTTTGAGTAGCTTCATACCCTGCCTTGCTTTGCCATGATATGTTCCTATAGCTTGTTGTTATCTTGCTCTAAACAAGGCTTCCTGATGTTAAATTCCTGACTTGTTAATTTCACAAAGTCTGTAACCTGTAATCTTTTGCACTTTTGCCATGCTTGTTTGAACCTGTTATTGAGTGAATTAGCCATAGCTTAGTGTTCATCTTTTGTCAAGCATCTTGAGTGGATCCCTGCCATGTATTTTGTTGCTATGTTAGAGTGCTATAGCATGTTGTTCTTGATGCATTTAGATGGTCTCGTGCTGTTAATCTCATACCGGTGTCATATTTGTTTTGCTTGCCATTCCCAATCCGTGCATCCGATTCCGGCGATCTTTGTATCAATTTCGACCGAAATCAACTCCCCTTTCCAGTGGCACCCTTGGATGCCAAGTTGAGGCCAGGTTCAATCATTCCTTTCTGAATCATGCATATGCATCACATATCGCATCCCGCATATCATACCTTGTTTTGCATCATGTTGTTTGTGCATTGCACATGGTTGATTGTTCTCCCTTTTGCTTGTGTTTCTTGCTTTGGGTAGAGTCAGGAGACGAGTACGTGATAGAGGAGCCCGTTGAGTATGCTTACGAGGATCAAGTCAACTCAGAGAACTTTGCAGGCAAGATGACCATACCCTTGAAATAACTTCTATCTTTGCTTGCTAGATGCTCGCTCTTTCGCTATGCCTATGCTACGATACCTACCACTTGCTTATCATGCCTCCCATATTGCCATGTCAAACCGCTAACCCACCTTGTCCTAGCAAACCGTTGTTTGGCTATGTTACCGCTTTGCTCAGCCCCTCTTATAGCATTGCTAGTTGCAGGTGAAGATTGGAGTTTGTTCCTTGTTGGAATATGTTTATTGTTGGGATATCATTATATTATCTTGTTATCTTAATGCACCTATATACTTGGTAAAGGGTGGAAGGCCCGACCTTATGCCTGGTGTTTTGTTCCACTCTTGCCGCCCTAGTTTCCGTCATACCGGCGTTATGTTCCTTGATTTTACGTTCCTTACACGGTTGGGTTATAATGGGAACCCCTTGACAGTTCGCCTTGAATAAAACTCCTCTAGCAAGGCCCGACCTTGGTTTACCATTCGCCACCTAGCCCTTTTCCCTTGGGTTTCGCGGACTCAAGGGTCATCTTTATTTTAAACCCCTGGGCTAGTGCTTCTCTAAGTGTTGGTCCAACCCAGAGCATCGTGCGGGGCCGTCCCTTGGCAACTTGGGTTACATTGGCTTCCATACGCTTAGCTTATCCGGTGTGCCCTGAGAACGAGATATGTGCAGCTCCTATCGGGATTTGTCGGCACAACGGGTGGTCTTGCTGGACTTGTTTTACCATTGTCGAGATGTCTTGTAACCGGGATTCCGAGTCTGATCGGATTGTCTTGGGAGAAGGAATATCCTTCGTTGGCTGTGAGAGCTTGTGATGGGCTAAGTTGGGACACCCCTGCAGGGATTTGATCTTTCGAAAGCCATGCCCGCGGTTATGGGCAGATGGGAATTTGTTAATGCCCGGTTGTAGAAAACCTGAAACTTAACTTAATTAAAATGCATCAACCGCATATGTAACCATGATGGTCTCTTCTCGGCGGGGTCCGGGAAGTGAACACGGTGTTGGAGTTATGTTTGACGTAGGTTGTTCTAGGTTGTTCGATCGTGCCTTTGCCTTCTCTTCTCGCTCTCATTTGCGTATGATAGCCACCATATATGCTAGTCGCTTGTTGCAGCTCCACCTCATACTTTTACCCTTCCTATAAGCTTAAATAGTCTTGATCGCGAGGGTGTGAGATTGCTGAGTCCCCGTGACTCACAGCTTACTTCCAAAACCAGATGCAGGGACCGATGATGCCGCTCGAGGTGATTCAACTGAGCTCAAGTGGGAGTTCGATGAGGACTCAGGACGATACTACGTGTCTTTCCCAGATGATCAGTAGTGGTTCCCAGTTGGGGCGATCGGGGACTATGTTGCTTTTGGGGTTTATCTTTATTTTGGTTCCGTAGTCGGACCTTGAGTGTAACTGAATGAATGTAGTGTTATTTATGCTATTTGTGTGATGTGGCGAGTGTAAGCCAACTATGTATCTCTTTCCCTTATGTATTACATGGGGTGTTGTGAATATTACCTCACTTGCGACATTGCTTTCAATGCGGTTATGCCTCTAAGTCGTGCTTCGACACGTGGGAGATATAGCCCATCGAGGGCATTACATACGCACACGATTTTTAGAATGGATTTGACATATTTTTGCTGGACTGGAGTGAACTAGTTCTTTGGCCACTTGAATCTGCTTATTATCAGTAGGTGTTGGGTTTCTTTGTGCTGGAGCAGTATCTATGAACACTGGAGTTGGTTTACTATCTCCTGGCATTTGGATCTTTTGTAAAGACCTTGTTTGTAACCCTTCAGATTCTAACATAACCGTCTTCCCCTTGCATGCCTTATATACAAGAATGGTGCTTCAGTTAGAAAACATGATACGACAGAGAGATGGAATAGGTATTGAAGAATAGAAAGGCATGACATATTGACATGTATTCCCTCCATCTGGAAATAAATGGATGTGTCTAGGCGTATTTCAGTTCTAGATACATCCATTTTTATCCATTTCTGCGACATGTAATCCGGGCAGAGGGACTATGACGTAGGAGCTAGGGATACGATAGGACAACAGAGTAAAAAAACATTAGTTGAACGTAAAACTATATGATAGCGGAATACATAAATAAAAACACTAAGGCAACATATGCATGTATGATTGGGAAACTAAGACGACATTGCAACAGACCTCTAGAACAACACTTCAATGTAAAAAAACATGGTATGGCAGACAGATGGAGTACATACTGATGAATAACAATGCATAAGATATTCAGAAGCATGATGTCCAAACTAAGCGGATGGAATTGCGGTAGAGTAGAGTGACAGTACTTGAATTTGAAAACATGTCATCATAAAGGAATAGGTACCGAAAAATAGGAAGGCATGACATATTTACATACATGATCAGCAGGCTAAGCACATGGCATTGCAACAGAGTAGATGCACTCCAGGATATTGTATGCATGTTGTACCCATATCACGGGCCAAGTTAGAGCAAGGAACTTGTGGGGTGAATAGGATTCATCATCTTTCTGCAAGTCTTCTGAAGAAATACCTTTACATGTTCCATCATATTGGCCGTTACATTGCTCCATGAGGTTCTTATGGATATATCAGTGTGTGCAACTATATCTGACATTCATGGAAGACAACTAGTAGTTAGATTTATGTAATGTGTTCCTATAGGACATGACATAAATAGTAGGACTGGGCTTAACTAGAAGCAACAGGTCTCAAAACTAAAGGGAGAACACAGATGAAAGCTACAAAATATGTATCATTTGTACTCGATATTAACTAGATGGCACACAAAAGTATGAAAGAACAACATAGGTAATACTAGAAGTGGTATAATCACCAGCCCGAGGGATGGCATTGGCTGATGGATGATTTCTATGGAACAGCGTTACCTAAAGAACAAGTCTCTTATCTGAAGTATGGAACAACGTTAACTCTTGAACAAGTCTCTTAAGAGATCAGCATGAATATACAGTGAAATGTGATAATCTATTTTTCATGCTTAGATGAATAACAAAGCCATAAATGTTGCACACAAGTAAGATGAGGGTACAACCTATTTGGCCGCCATCCATAGGAGTGAGCATCATGTGCTAACTTGTCGATGGCCCTGCAGTTGTTGTGGCTATCCATGTCGGGCACGCACATTCGATGCAGGGAACTATTGAGTGGTGACTATAGGTCCCTTCTGGTGTATGCTTCCCTTGTTGGAGCAACTGCGGTGATAAAGAAGAGTGGGGCTGAAGATGCAGAAAACTCATAATGTTAAGAATGACACATATCTCCGATCTGGAGAAATACCCTAAGAGATCAACAGTAAGGTATGAGAGTAGTCACACATCTGTTGACTGAAAACTAAATTGGGGTCATGTGATTTTATTTTATTTTCGTACTGTCTGATCTACGCCACATTGTTTAGAATCTTACCCGAAGAGCCAGCGACCACCAGTAGAGCAGCCTGCCTCCGCCGTCCCTGACCGCGAGAGCTCCGACCAAAACCTCGCCCCGCCCCACTGCACTGCCATGGTTGCGCCGTCCTCGGTCATCAAGATCCGGTGGCAGCAATACCTTCAACCCATGCAACTCTAAGATTGCGACCTAAGCGCTGCTTCGACGATGACCTTTTGCCCCCGCACCCTTACGATAGACACCAGCCAACCGGCAGCCTAGGAGCTCCGTCGCCTTGAGGGGTGTTGCTTCCCATTGGGAATTGACTAGCTCAGAATAAAAATTCAGACGACTGACACCTAAATGAAGTGATTTAAGATGAGTGTACGACCTATCTTGCGGCCCAGTGAAGTAGGCAGCTCCAGCTGTCGAGTCGGTGAGGCTGGCGCGGTTGTGGTGGCTCCTAGCGACAGGAAAGTTGATATGTCGCGGCGGTCGACGGCTATGGGGAAGCAGCGTTGGGCCCTGGACGCATCCAAGTTGGAGCCGCTCCGGCACCATGCACAATGGCGCGGGCGAATCAGCTCCCGTGCGGTTCACACGGTCGTCGTCGAGGCAGCTCCGGTAGCACGGAGTAAGAGGCACACAGCCCAGTGGACGACGACAAATGGACAGTGGCCTCGGCATTGGGGAAGAGGGCGGCGGTGAATTTGGTGTGGTGGGGGCATGAAGGAGGGGTTGAGGTTTCGCCGCTAGGGAGAAGGGAGCTTCAGGGGAGAAGGTGATTTGGCACCCACGATGTATGAATGGGGAATTGGAAGGGGGAACCATGTCTTACAGATGCATTTGTCTAAAATGTGTGTGTGTGTGTGGGGGGGGGGGGGTTATAGTTTTACCCCTGCCTTTAGGCTTCTGGGCTTGGTTCTCTGTCTTGAGGGTCGGGGATAGTAGAGTAACTTTGGTTCTCCCAAATAGTGGGCACGAGCAATTTTGGGCGAGGAGGGCGTGTATTGAAATAGTAGGCGTGAGCGATTTCGGGCAAGGAGGGTGTGTTTTGAAATAGTGGGCGCGAGCAATTTTTGCCGAGGAGAGGGTGTTTTGCCGCCCATGGTTTATGAATTATTCGGCGCCTGCCATTTCGACCGAGGAGAGGGTGTTTTCCCGCCCATGGTTTATGAATTATTCGTCACCTGTCATTTTGGTCGAGGAGAAGGCGCGCTTGGATGAAGTTACGAACCTACCCTCGATGTACCATAGAACAATTGATTCATGTCCCACATAGTCCAGTAATTACGCGTCTCACACTTATTTGCTCGGGCGAATTCCACCGAGCAGAGGGTGTTTAGCGGTTCGTTAAAATTTTGGGAGAACAATCATCCACGTCTACCTTACCAAGATGATTCAAATCAAATTTTGAAATATTACCTTGCCAATTCTTTTTTAGATGGTGAGATGATGCTCGGGACTAATGTGTTTTTTCATGCCGGTTGCTAACGATTTACTATATGACAAATAGTTGACCTACTCAAAAACGGGAATCAAACCCAAAATGAAATATCTCGATGCAATGAAATATCTCGTTCACTAGGTCAAAATAGTGAACTAAATCCAAAATTGAACACCTCAATTGAGTAGCATGTTGTATTATAGTACTCCATGAACATTCTGAAAGCCAAATTAATGAACTGTAGCGACTCGATCCCAATGGACTGTAGTCTCTATGCTTAAGTGTCTTCCCTAGATTGGTATGCTGACACACACAGTACGCGAGGAATTATAACAGAGTTCAATCACACACTTATTACATCGACTGTCTCAAAAAGAGAACTTATTACAATAATATGGCTGAAGGCCATCTAAATAACCTGCGGAAGCATCGAAGAATAACGAGTCCATCAACTCCACGGCAATACTGAGTGCATGACAACGACCTATCACACCTTACTCTCCGTCTGAAAATTCTACAACATGATACGTTGCATCCGTGTAGGTCACCACATGGAATATGCTGGCAAGATCACACGAAAGAGAAATAATGATGCAATAAAGGCTAACACTACATGCATATTTGGCTGGTGGAGGCTCTAAGTTTATCATTTGCATCAAGCTAATTTTTCCCTACAACAAAGGAATAGATTTTATTGAACTACCAAGTTTATGCCATTATTGAGAAGGTTCCTCCAACTCAATCCCAAAATAATATTAATAACCCAACAAAATTCATTAAGTAAAGTGATGAGATCAAATCAATAGTTCAAGTACTAGATACTCAAGATGTCCATAACCGGGACACGACTATTCATGATTAGTTTATACACTCTGCAGAGGTTTGCGCACTTTTCCCCACAAGACTCGATCTCCTTTGTTGGATTTTCCACACTACATGATATTTGAGAAACGGATGACCGAGACACAGTCTTTCTGAAGCATTAACTATTTACTCTGGGTAGATAGTACCACCTGCTTTCCCCTACATCTGCTAGCCTACCACTGAAAGAGGTCACACAACATACTCAACTATGCCAGAGCCCATAATGGCTTGTGGCTGCACACGGAAGTTTCTAGCATGAATAATCTTATGATCCCTTTGAGCCTCAGTGGCAAACCATAAGACAACACTGGATTGCTCCAGGTGCCCGCAACCAATCCACCCAGATGTGTATTAAAGTATCCACCTTAAGTTTGCCTTAGTTAACATCTCTCACAACTTGCATGAAACTCACATACCAATCCACGTCTATGAGCATAGCAAAGCAGTATGAGCATAACATATAATACCCGGGGTTGAATATAAAGACAATAGGTTCCTACCTCATCAACTACTTCACCACACCCACATGTTACCAATCCTACTCATGCAATGTTTGAGGGTTGAGACTAATGCATAAAAACTGGGTAATAAAGGGATATGATCAAAGTGTTACTTGCCTTGCTGATGATCGGAAAACCCTAAAGATTCATAGTAGCAAGCCTCGCACTCTGGAAACTCTATCATGAACAAACAATACCATACATAAGCACTCAAGCGTAAGATGCAAATATAAAACCGAATAAAAAGATGTAAACACAAAGTTCAAGTAAAGAGCTTCGATTTGCAAAAAGAATCATTCGAATCGGAGCTACGAAACTCAAACTACGATTATACGAAGTTCAAATTCAAAACTGCTTGAAACCAACTTTTAAATTTTCAAAAACATGTTCCAGTTGTTTATCTGAACATAGGGGAACGTAACGAAGAATTTGGCGTTGGTTTCGTTGGATTTGCATAAACGAGCAAAACGTTGTGGTTGCTTAAAGATCAGGGACTAATCTGTTAAGAAAATAATTACGCATAGGTCCCTGGACGAAAATAAAACTAAAAAGAAAAATCTAGTGAACAAACGTTCACTAACAGAAACTAACGAACGTAAACGTTCACTAACAGATCTAAACATACGAACGTTTGCTAATTAACTTAACCTAATAAAATAAACCGATCTAAAAGAAAAACAAAAAACAAAAGAAAACGAGGCAGGTTTCGGCGGTTATACCGATTCGCGAAATAAAACCGCCGGCGGATCGGATCGTACCGTATTACGGCGGCGGCGGCGCGGTTCCGGCGAGGCTCCAGCGCGGGCGGTAGCGGCAGCGGCGGCGCGGGCTGGCGGCGACGGCAGCAAGCGCCGACGAGGGCGGCTCGACGGCGATGCAAACAGCGGCGCGGGCGGCTCAGCGTCAGCTGCGGTGGATAGGGTGGCGGGCAGCGTGGCTTGGTGGGGGGAAAGAGGGGTCGGGGCGGCGACTTGGGCAAGGGGCCAAGCAGTGGCGGGGCGATCCCGAACTCCCGCTGGAGTCCGGCTCGGGCGCGGCTCAGGGAAGGCGGTCGGTCCGGAAGATATATACAGTGATACTATTCATCACCCAGGATGCAGAATCAGTTATTCTTCACCCGAGGTAATCTTACAATTGTTTAAATTTGGAATCCAAATAGTTACATTCATATTGATTCACTACGTAAAATTTGGTATAAGAAAACAAAAAAAAAGTTATAAGACCAGAAATATCGCATTTTATGTATGTTTTACACTATGTTTTTACGTTCGTAATATTACGTAACATCAAATATTTTTTACGATGAGTATATATTTTATTATGTTCTCTTTTTATATATGAAATAAGACAAAATTTATGAAACAAAAAAATATGGTGCATTGACGTCAAAATAGAGAGGAGGTGAAGAATAACTATTCCTCACCCAGGAGTAACGTGCCTGAACTTCCCTCTGTACGAACCCGACCTTCAGGCTATCTTCGCAACCGTGCCTTCTACCGCGAGTTTATCTAATCGTTCGTGTTTTTTGTGATGTAAGTGTAATGTGGACACATTTTTTAGAATCTAAATGCTTGTTTTGATTCGGAATCTAGGACGTTGGCGGATTTGCTCTCGGGCGGCGATGAACATGGGTCTGTTACATGTTTTTTTGCATGTACTGGATGTTCTAGAATCTCTAACAGGATGAGAATTGGGTTTATGTACAAGTTTACTGCATGTTTTGTTGTTATTTTTGAATGAATTTGATTTGGTGTCCCGCCGGCTCTGTTCTTCATCCGCGGGAGTGGTCCGGGCCTCTGTTGAAGATTTGTAGTTTTGCTGTTCAAATTGGCGGCGGATTTGCGTGCATTAGTGAGACAGAATGCTGACCATGTTGTTAATTTGATTATGTGGGCTCATACAAATCGAAATCCGACGATTGGATCTTCTGCCTCCCGCCATGGTTTTCTGTTCGAGGGACAATCTGATGACAATAGTTTTCTTTTTTGTCTGGAGCATGATGACGTTCGAAATGGCGGTTGAATCCTTCCCACATTGTTAATCTTATTTGGCTGGCTCATTCATTCCGAGAATGTGGATTGGATCTTCTGCCTCCCGCGGTGGTTCGTTGTTCGAGCAGACAGCTTGATGGCGGATCATTTTTTGATGTTTTATCTGGAGTATGACGACTTCCGAAGTGGCTGTTTACGTGTTGGAATTTACCCAAACGATTAAACTTGGGAACCAAATATGTTCGGGTCTGTTTTTTCAATCATTTTACGTTCTGTTTTACAAGATGGACTGCTTTAACATCCGTAGTTGAACTTCTGTGATTCTCTTCTGACGAATGTAAAACATAATGTTGTTGCAGAGTCACAAGAGAAGCACATATTTTATAAATTTACTGATTTACGAAGCTAATTAGTGAAATCACCTTATTTAGACCATTTGATTAGTTAACTTATGCCTCGTGGCATTTTGTTTCTTCGACACTAAAGAATATTATACCTAAGGTGTTTCCTTCTTGATTTTTTATGTCACAGCAATGAAACTTTTCATGAATGTAGGTCCATCTTTTTGACATTGATATTCTAGGACATATTACATTCCAGGAATCGAAAACCCTTACTGCTGGGCAGGATCTTACTGTTGTTGACACAGGTTTGTCTTATTACTCTGCTGTAATAAACTACACTAGGATTAGGTAACTCTTAAACTAGAAGATCTTTGACGTATCGCTAACATTTTGTCTGGGTTATATGAATTAAGGTTTACAAACAGAACATGTTTATGATTGATGTTGATATTTTTAAAGCCATACCTTTCCATATGGGCTTCCCATGTTTCTTGACTTTAATAATCTCCTTGAGATATGTTATTTAAGCTTTCAATATTCATTGTTCGTTCAGTTCTGCTTCCTAGATTTCTTCTGCAATTTATTGTAGCTAGTGTGTAATTGTGGAGCTGGACCACATGCACATGCATCCTCTTTTCCCTTAGTCTATGCTTTGGTATAGTGTTTTGATCATCCACTATCTTTAGTAGGATCTGAACTTCTTTTTTATTAATGGTTGAACTTATGGTTTTCCAGATTGCATTCCACATTTGCAAGGCGAAGGTGCATGGTGCTCTATATTTTCTTTGCTTGGTTTTCCTTGTAATTTTAATTCTTCATATGTTCTATTTAGACTTTTGTCTCATGAGCAATCATGGGATTAGCCCAAGTATGCATGCACTTTTTCAATTCATCTAAGGGTCATTGTAGATGCTGGACTTCTATGTTGTTCATACATGAATTTCTGCTTTTCCTTCTTTGCAAGGTAATGTAGCATGTCCTCTATATTTCTTTCGTTTTTATGTTATTTTTCATTCTTTGCATTGGTTTGGATTTTTTGACTTAGTCCCATGAGCAACCATGGAATTGGCCGATGGATATGCGTATATTTTTTATTTTTTCTAGTAAGTTTTTGTACTTATAATAGTTGTTGGTCTTCACTGAATAACTATCCTGAACTTCTGTATGATAATCGTTTTTAACATGTTAATTTGAGGTTTTACAAAACCCCGAACTTCTATATCTTCACAATTTGAACTTCTTATTTATAATTTTGTTTTTTATTTTTGGATTGAAATATTTGTAGACATTGAAATCGGCATTGCGCCTATTGACAAATGCGGTAGTGCGAGGCCGAGCAGGGGGGAGGGTGGTCAGGACCCTACCTCCCCTCCCCCTTGCGAGGCCGGGACATGAACGAGCCGGAGCAGGCGACGACGCGGCGTGCTGCGTCGTTGCATGCGGAGGCAAGTCCGTCACATCCGTGACCCCACTATCTATCTTAGGGGTGTGGCTCTAGGGTGCGTGCGGTGGGGGTGGAAACAAAATAACCGCATTGTGTCCTGTCAAACCTAGCGCGCAGCAATGCGGTAGTGCGAGGCCGAGTAGGGGGGAGGGGGAGGGACCCCCTCCCCCCTGCGAGGCCGAGACAGGAACGAGCCGCAGCAGGCGAAAATGCAGCATGCCGCGTCGACGCATGCGGAGGCGAGTCCATCACATCCGTGACCCCACAATCTATCTTAGGGTTTAGGGTTTAGGGTGCGTGCGGTGGGGTGGAAACAGAATAACCACATTGCGTCCTGTCAAAATCTAGCACACAACAATGTGGTAGCGCGAGGCCGAGCAGGGGGGAGGGGGGTCGGGACCCCCCCTCCCCTCCCCCTATGAGGCCGAGACAAGAATGAGCCGGAGCAGGCGACGATGCAGCGTGCCGCGTCGTTGCATGCGGAGGTGAGTCCATCACATCCGTGACCCCACTATCTATCTTAGGGTTTAGGGTTTAGAGTGCGTGCGGTGGGGGTGGAAACAGAATAACCGCATTGCCTCCTGTCAAAACCTAGCGCGCAGGAATGCGGTAGCGCGAGGCCGAGTAGGGGGGAGGAGCTTCGGGACCCCCTCCCCTCCCCACAGCGAGGCCGAGACAGGAACGAGCCAGAGCGGGCGACGACGCGGCGTGCCACGTCGTCGCATGCAGAGGCGAGTCTGTTACATACGTGACCCCACTATCTATCTTAGGGTTTAGGGTTTAGGGTGCGTGCGGTGGGGGTGGAAACAAAATAACCACATTGCGTCCTGTCAAAACCTAGCGTGCAGCAATGCCGTAGTGCGAGGCCGAGCATGGGGGAGGCGGGAGGGACCCCCCTCCCCTCCCCCCTGCGAGGCCGAGACAGGAACGAGCCGGAGCAGGCGATGACGCAGCGTGCCGTGTCGTCGCATGGAGAGGCGAGTCTGTCACATTCGTGAACCCACTATCTATCTTAGGGTGTAGGGTGCGTGCGGTGGGGGTCGAAATAGAATAACCGCATTACGTCCTGTCAAAACCTAGCGCGCAGCAATGCGGTAGCGCGAGGCCAACCAGGGGGGGAGGGTTAGATATCCACTATCTATCTTGTTTTTATGTTGTGTATTTTAGTTAGATATGAACTTCATGTGTTTTTGTACTTGAACTTCTTCTTTTTGTTTCTTAGGGTTTATTTATTCATATGCCTTTACTTCTTTTATTTGAGTACTTAAACTTCTGTTCTTTATTTTTTGAACTTCTTTCTCTTGTTTTTTTAGGTCCATATTTATGTATGTATTTTTCTTCCCTTGGTAATGTATTTGCCATCTATTTTTGGTTTTAAGGATATCAGTAGCGCTGTTGTGTGATCTTATCTCATTATAATAGATGCATGCAAATGGTGCATTCATTTATCTATAGATGTATTTACTTTTTTAGCTATTGGGGGGTAAAACTGTAATTTCACCGGCGCTGCAAGTCCCATGACAGAGAGCCATTAAGTGACCATCTCCCTCGCCAACACCTGTCAGAAAACCCCTCTCCCCTTGTCGCTCACTCTCTCCCCCCTCTCCGTCGCTACGCTGCCTTCGTCGCCTGCAACTCCCCTCGATTTCTCCGCCCCTGTCCCCTACCCTCGTGAGTGGAGTAACCGGCGCACGCCCCCGCCCCTATTTCTCCCCCACGCCCCGCTCTCCCTCGCCTAGCCCACTGTCTTCTACTCTGAAGCAAGGGCGGCAACTGCCTGCGCGGTTGCAAGGTGCGTGTGGCGTCGTGGGGAGTGGAAGAACCGCCGCGGATTCGTCCGTGTGGGGGTTGTTTAAAGAGGTACAAATCCTGCCCCCCCTAATGCTTCCTTTTAGTTTCACCAGATCTGTCGAGGCCTGCCTGTTTCTTTTGTGTGCTCTCGCGTCCGCCTCCTACCCCCTTCTTCTGATGGTTTGGTGCCAGATTAGGTAGGGTTCTTATGCGTGTGGTGGTTGGATTTCATTCCCCCGTGGTCAGATTTGTTTGTGAGATGCTTGTGTGTGGTATTTGTCCCTTCGGACTTGTGTGGATTTCATTTCCCCTTTGTTGATTTTAGTAGTCAGATGCATGTAAGAGAGGGTGTGGTGTGATGGATGGTTGATGCTGGATCTGATGTATCTAATTGCATTAGTGTTGTGGATTTCGAAGTCTAGATTATGTCAGTGACATTCTAGTTAGTTTATGGATAGATTTTTTGTTGTGCTTGCATAGATGTGCTACTGTTCATCTTTTCATACTTGTTGGTATGTTCTAGTTGTTTCATCCTAGGGTTTGATTCAGTTTCTTTTTGTATTTTGATGTATGATTTTGTACTTGCTAACTATATGCAATCAATCCCCTGTTTTTAGCAGGTTGTTCTAGTGTTTGGAGTTGCATTCATCAAGGCGGTTGTGTGGTCATGGCTTCAAAACCTTCTCCAGGTATCTTAATGTAGTTGTATCTTGTATTTTAAATAGTAGTATTCTTATATATGTCTGCCCATATCTTCACTTAGTTTTCTTATTGGACTGCCATTCTTATTAGTGTGAACTTCTAAGAAAGGTTATGTGTATGCTTTTTACCCTTAGTTTGAGTTAGTAGAGTGTTGCTTACTTTTTAGTTGATGATTTGCATGCGAAACTATGTCACCAAGTGTTGTTGGACTTCCCAAATGTTTCATATTTATGGTGTATATCTTTGTTTTTTTATTATCATGTTCATGGTATTGATATTTAGTTTGCCTATGAAATACTATTTGTGGTCATGCTACATCTTTTTTATGTTCTACTTGCTTGGGTCACATAGTTGAACTTCTGGTTTTAATTATTGTTTGTTTATAATGAAATTTGGTTGAACTTCTGTTATGCACAATTTGTTATACTACTTTGTTATATATTGTTGAACTTCTGGACATTCATGTTATATGTAGTAGCCCCTCTGGTGTAGATTGTTTTTATATTTAGTATGTAAATTTTAGTTTGTTTGTTGTGTTTACTGCTTTGTTAGGTATTGTTGAACTTCTGAGTATTGGACATTGTTGTAAAAGTAGAAGTCCCTTTGGTGTAGGATTGCGGATTAGAAACATAGCTGCCTCTTTACTTGCATTTTTTGTAGTTGGTGATGAGTTGAATAGTTCTGAAAAAATGTCTACGATCAAGATGGAGCTTTAGAAGTTAATACTGATGCTCCAATATATGATGCGGCTAAATCACCCATAATCACTTTGACTATGATTGCTGAGGTTGCTTCGAGCCTTGAGAATTTTTCAAGCCTCGAGGATCTTGCTTCTACAGCTCTTGCTTCACCTAGTATGTGAAACCCCTTTTCTTTTCATTTTAAATTCTCGAGCCATATTTTTTTAACTTGTTCCCATCAGTTGTTTTTTGTTTTTGTTCCTGACTTTTTTAATTTTTTGCTTTGTTTTTTTGTGTTTTTGCAGATGTGTCCACAGAGGAGGAAGCCGTGAACACCATCAACGATGTTCTATCTGAGTTGGATTTGTCAGAAAACCCCGCTGCTACTGAGTAGGGGGCTCCGTCAGTCAAAGGTTGTGATTCCGTTCCAGATCCGTTGTGCTCTCTTCAGATGTCAGAGATGCAGTCGTAGTCTGTTGATGGCACTAAACCTGTCACGCAACCTGAGGATGTGCCTCTTCAGCTTCTTGTGGAGGACCAACGTAAGAGGAAGAAGCAAGAAGATTTTGACAAGAAGAGGGTGGCCCGCCTTGAGAAAGGTTCTGATGTTCCTGGATCTGTTCATGCAACTGAGCTCACGGTTGGCGAAGACGTGCCGTGTGGCAGTGATGGCACGGTTGTCCATGTTAAGAAGAAAATCAAGAAGACCACTGCGAGGAAGCATGTAGTCGGTGGAGTTACTCCTTAGAGGAGCCCACGTGTTTCAAGGCTTGCAGAACTTGTTGAAGATGATGGGCTTGGCCTCGGTGGTACGCCACGCTGTAGTCCTCGTATGCTTGCCACTGCCGTGCCTACACCTTCTCCGCATGGTGCTGGTGCATCTGGTAAGGGGAAGAAATGCGGCATCAAGCGCAAGGTTGCACCTGCAAAGGTCAACAAGGGTGAGAAGAAGCGTTCTCGTGTTAATCCAGAGGACAAGGATGATGCTGATTTCAATGCTGATGACGAGGACGACGACGATGATGATGCTGCCTCTAATCAGGTATGAATGTCTCATGTTTACCGTTTTTAGAGCATTAGTCGATATTGTTGTAGTTTTTGTGTTTTTAGCACTGCCTTGGTGTACATAGCTGACCTTCTGCTCCATATAGACGAATAAATTAGCCGACCTGCTTTGCTTTTATGGTATTACTACCTTTGTGTACATAGTTGGACTTCTGGATATATATACATGAAGAAATTAGCTTAACTTGTTGGTATACATGTTTGATTACTGCCTTGCTGTACATGGTTGAACTTCTGCTTTTTAAATTTCCAACATTTTTGAAAGCATGTTAACTTGTGGTCATACATGGTTGTACTGCCTATGTAGACATAGTTGGACTTCTGAAATACATGTTTGATTACTGCCTTGGTGTACATGGTAGAACTTCTACTTTTGTAAATTTCCAACAGTTTGAAAGAATCTTTACTTCTTGTCATACATTGTCGGGGATATACCCCGTGGCGTAAACCGGCCGGAAGTATAAACCGGCCGGACTGGATGACTCACTGCTAACCCGCCCGGAGCTTGGCGGTTCACCGGCTACCCGCCCGGTCTTGGCGGTTCATTAGTAACCCGGCGGGCGGGTCAGATGGATGACGAGGCCCATGGCCTAGAAGGCCGGTTCACACTATGGTGGGCCGGTTTAAGAGGAAAGGCATGAGGAATATTTACCTTGCAAGGAGTTAAGACCAGGGCTTGTATCCAGTTTGTATTAGAGATAGACTAGTCCTAATCCTAATAGGACTCTCCATGTAAACCGCCCCTTCAACATATATAAGGAGGGGCAGGGCTCCCCAAAGAGGGGGGGCAAGAAGAAACAATATCTAGGGCTAGACACAAGAGGAGAGCCGGTTTACGGCGACTCCCTCGTGATGATAATGAGACCTAGCCTCAAACAACATGTAGGGCTATTACTAGATGATGTTTCCCGGGGCCCGAAGCTGTCTAAATCCTTGTCTTGCGTGATGATCCGCCCTGCGTCTCTCATCCCACTCAACCCCTCTCAAGCTACCACATAGATGCGTTGGCCTCGCGACTAAGTCCTGACACTAAGGACATCTGCCGTGACAGCCCCACGACAGTTGGCGCCCACCGTGGGGCGTGCGCACGGTGGTGTTGAGTTCTTGGAGGGATCTCTCCCAGGGATCGAGAAATTCAGATAAGAAAGACTCAGCTTGGAAGGATCTGTATCAACTTTGAGCTCATCGGTTCAGATTTTACGATCCGTGAAATTTAAGTTAAGAAAGAGAAATTAGGGTTGCATGCTATGCGACCACCGCACGCCCCATGAAGATTCGCTAAGACCGAGACAAAAGAATATTTTCATGCGGCACTACAAGTCCTAAGAAAATTGTATAGGGCGGTGGCAGGCAAAACCGAAGACGTCTCGTCGTTTCTATTTTCCACAGGAGAGCAGGACTAAGTTCCCAAGAAGAAAAAGGCATCTGATATGGATGCGAATTTGCTTGTGAAGTACAACCAATGAAAGGTCAAATCAACCAAAAGGAGTACTACTACGTGGGAAGTTACTAGTGCATACACGGATTCTGAGATGGTTTACAATTTGCTGCCAAAAGAAAAGAAAAAAAATCCATCAGAGGAAGATGATAATGGGAAGTAAGACTTGGTCTCCGCCTTGGTCTTCACTTTTGAGCCGCCTGCTGTGTTCCACGTGACCCGTGGCTGAGCCGCTGCTTGACCCCCGCCTCTGCTACAGGCTGGCACCTCTGAGCCACCACGGCTGCACCCCGTTGCTACCTATGGTGAAACCGGACCCAACTTAGTCACCTATTGAGCTGCCCCTCACCAGAGTGCCAAGCTATTGCCGCGGCCGCGCCGTCAAATCCGAATAAAATTAATTTTTACTGCAGTCATTTGCCGCCGAGGCCGACAGGAATTGTCCTACAACCACTGTGCGCTGCGTCAGATTGATCAACAAGGGTCAAAAGCCGAGGTGGTTTCGTAAAGTGATCTGCTACTGTGGTTCAGAGTAGTACTATTTTGATTATGCTACTATTATCATGAAGGCAGTACTACTACAACAAGACTACTCCGTTGCTGCTGCTCACATAAAGTGATCCATCAAATAGTACTTGAGTACTGCCCATGGTAAAAGCTCAGATTTTGAGGAGACAACCGATCTAGAGGAGAAATAATGTTTGTTAAAGTGGTTTGCCTGAGCGTGCATGTTTTGGCAAAGGATTACCACACTGGATCGAACTGGCAAGTCAACAGGTTTAATCTCTGACGCACACCCGTTAGGCTCGCTTCTGCTGCTACCATGCGTGCGCGTATGTGTGCACAGCCGTCCGGATCGTCTCTGCTGTTACCTACGTACAGCCGCCGGGGTTATATTGAGTCGCCGGTCTGCCTGAGCCGTTTCTGTCGCGTTGAGAAGATCTTCCATCATCCGAGCAAACCAGGTGATATTCATCCGAGTCTAATTTTAACACATATTGTTTTTTTGTCAAAAAAACAATTTATCTTTGCTGCAATGTTTTTATGCAGGATAATTATTTATGACAAATGTATTGTTATACCGCAGATATGGAGTGCATGCCAGCATAGTTTTGCAGTGGCGTTCTTCCGGGCCAAGCTGCTCAACGGATACACATGTAAATCGCCGCCCTCGCTGTTCGGTTTACATCCGTCCACGCATGCGGCCGACTCAGTGTTCGCGCCGGTTTACAAGCATCACGGCCGACTCACCCGTCCGCACCGGTTTACCACACTGCGGCCGGTTCACCCGTGATTAATTTCAGCTTCATACAGTTATCATCAACTTCATGGCGGGTTATTTCCGGCCTAAACACATCAGGTGATACCCATATGAAATATATTTTATTAGTACATATTATTTTTATCAAAGAGCAGTTTATCTTTGCCTTGGTCTGCAATACTGTTTATGCAGGACAATTATTCATTACAAATAAGGCGCTATGTTATGGGCACGGAGCACGCGCTAGCAACGTTCTGCACTGGCGTTTCGTCCGTGTCCTACCACCCGGTGAATGAACGTGAGAAGGTCGCCGTCCCTGTGGCACGGTTTACATCAGCTTACAATACCGCGCCCGCGATTAACTCGCCCGTCTGAGCCGGTTTATGACACCGGTGCCGATCAACCATCGTCTGCACCAGCTTACAATACCGCGGCCGACTCACCTGTCCGAACTGCCTCTGATGTTGCGGTCGTCCGTCTCTCGCGGCCTGGTCTACATCAACATACCGGGCCGCACCTGTCTGCATGAGCTGTTTCTTGAGTATGAACATGGGTAACCTGTCGTGGAATTGTCACGACAGATGTCCTTAGTGTCAGGACTTAGTCGCAAGGCCAATGCATCTATGTGGTAGCTTGAGAGGGGTTGAGTGGGACGAGAGACGCAGGGCGGATCATCATGCAAGACAAGGATTTAGACAGCTTCGGGCCCCGGGAAACATCATCCGGTAATAGCCCTACATGCTGTTTGAGGCTAGGTCTCATTATCATCACGAGGGAGTCGCCGTAAACCGGCTCTCCTCTTTGTGTCTAGCCCTAGATATTGTTTCTTCTTGCCCCCCCCTCTTTGGGGAGCCCTGCCCCTCCTTATATATGTTGAAGGGGCGGTTTACATGTGGAGTCCTATTAGGATTAGGACTAGTCTATCTCTAATACAAACCGGATACAAGCCCTGGTCTTAACTCCTTGTAAGGTAAATATTCCTCATGCCTTTCCTCTTAAACCGGCCCACCATAGTATGAACCGGCCTTCTGGGCCATGGGCCTCGTCATCCATCTGACCCACCCGCCGGGTTACTAATGAACCGCCAAGACCGGGCGGGTAGCCGGTGAACCGCCAAGCTCCGGGCGGGTTACCAATGAGTCATCCAGTCCAGCCGGTTTACGCCACGGGGTATATCCCCGACATAACCCGCCTTTCTTCCCACAAATTGGAGGCAAATTATCATCAACCGTCGTCTGCACTGGATGGTTCAATGGACATGCACACAAGTCGCCGCTGCTGCAGTTTGGTTAAACTTCAAGGAGCCGGTTGGAAGGAACCATTGGCCGAGTTGCTGACACGGCTCATACGGGATCATTTACAACCCGCCGTAGTCACCTCAAACTTCTATGGATTTGCATCGAGCTATCAACGCCAATGATATACAAGTTATGCCGGTTTATATCATAGTCAAATATGGAGAATCTCAAGCCAACTCCTCAAGTCACCTTGGGACTTGGGGGCTACAATGATATGACTTAGCAAACGTTGCCGGTTTTCAGTGAAGTCAAGAACCCCAATACATTGGAGGGAAAGATAACCCGGTCCCGGATTCACATCTTGCTGTCAGAAGATTTCCGGGTTAGAAAGTATATGACCGTTACAAAATCCCGGCTCAATGAAGAAGATCCGGGTCATCAGAAAGGATTCCGGTTTAAAATCCGGCTCAAGGGAAGTCGGTCTCACTAAAGCTCTCAAATATCCGGTTTACAATCCGGTTCAATAGAAATTTATTCTCCGACAAGGCTCTGAAGCTCTCAAATCCGGTTTAAGAATTTCCGGTTGAAAAAGGAATTAACTTCTTGCAAGTTCGAGTTTAAAGGCCGTCAGAAAAATTTCCGGCTAAAAATGAAGATTCCAGTTTAAAATCCGGTTCAAGGGAAAGATGTCTCCCACAAAGCTTTGAAGCTCTCAATATCTGGATCAAGATCCCGGTTCAAAGAAGAATTTATCTCTTGCAAAAAGTTAAAAATTGTCGAAGAGGACCTGCTGCCACGATGCGCGGTTCAAACATGGATATTCTGCCTTACTGGCCTGACATATTATTGATCACATGGGGGCTTCTGCTTCATAAAGCGGGCTCTCTGGTCTTTTACATCATGTGAGGTTACACGGAGTTGCTCTAAAGCAGCCTCCGGTTTACCCCTTGAGTTTGCTTTGCTAAAAGCATCGTGTTATATCACTTGGAGGATTGGTCGTGTCTGGACCAATACCATGCCTCTTGATAGGCGAGAGCCACCAGATCACTTGGGGACTTGGTCATGTCTGAACTAGTCATGCCTCTTGGTTGGCCTAAGGCCACAAAATCACTTGGGGGCTTGGTCGAACCCGAACCATGACCACGCCATTTGGTCGGCATAAATGCCACAGAATCACTTGGGGACCTGGCTGACTAGAACCATAGTTACACCTAACGGGAGCTTGGTCGTGTTTGACCATGGTAATGCCATTTGATCAGCTTAAATAAACCTTTTTTGGCAAACACTTTTGTTGTTGCTTTTGCTTCACACCTTTCTTTGAAGGGGGTTTTTGCTTTTTATTACGTTTTTTAACCGACAAAGTTTTTTAACCAATCAATTGACGGAACACAGTTCACGTCAATCCAGAGACTATTTGCCCGGTTTGATCCTTGTTGTTAACATCCTCTTATGGAGTAACACGGTGTTTATCACAACCCGGCACGGTTTTATTATAAACCGACACAATATGGAAGGAGTTATCAGTAACTAAGATTTGGGTTATCACCCTTACTACAAAAAGTTGGTAAAGCCAATGATGTGATTCAATGTCACAGGTATGATATATTTCATATTTGATTATTCTTAAGTGCAGCCTTGGTTATAAACCCGGGTTATATGTTGGGTATTATGACCCGTCCGGCGGTAAACCGCCAGGACACTTTAAACTTGTTGTATGCAGAAACAGGTTTCTTAAACCGGCCTGGCTTTGGACAACAAGTCGCCAGTGTATATTTGGATTGCGCCATTGGAATCATGCGCTTATAAATCATTGGGTTATATTATTCAAATAGCCAAACTTGGCTGAAATTTCATTATGATGTTGAATGAATAAGGTTTTCATACCGGATTATATTATCTTGAATAGCCAACATGGCTGGATTTTTATTATTAAGGTTTTCAAAGTCGCTATAGCGCAATATCTACTCTTTTATCAAAGGATATGATTTATTCTACAATGGAAGGAATAGTCCCGAGTCGCTGCAGGCTTACAACCCGACACTTGGGGGCTACATTATTCAAATTGAGATTACATGCAAGTCTCATTTCGCTGCAAGCATGCACCATGACACTTGGGGGCTAATGCAAAGTCATTTTTACTAGTCTTATTGAAGACCCGACTCATCATATTATAATGAGCCGGCCCTTGGGGGCTACCAATTGCTCCTGTCAACAATTCAAGGTACACAAGTTTCCGTCCATAATATTGAGGGATCCATTGCTCAGTTGGTAAAACACAAAGCTCTTAACCTTGTGGACGTGGGTTCAAGCCCTGCAATGGAAGCTACATTATAATATGTTATTTTCATTGAAGTATATATCAAGTCCCAGTTCAGTATTATCTTACTAAACCGACCCTTGGGGGCTACACGTTACTATTCAAAGTTTATAAGATTATATTTACAAAGTCCCTGCTCATTATGGCATAATGACCCGACCCTTGGGGGCTACACTGATTGAAGTTTTTATAAGCAATTTCAAGTCCCAGGTTGCTGCAAGCATGACAACCCGGCACTTGGGGGCTACATATATGGAGTATTCAGTTTATATGATTGAGATGAATAAACCGGATTTCTTCAAGGTTGCAACACTGATTGGAGCAAGTCTTAAGTTATCACTATATTCTCTTCTTAAGACTTGGGGGCTACAGGTATTATGCATGTAAAGGAAAAACATCTTCAAAATTTTCAATTTTGAGCAGATCAGGAAGATCAATTGTGTGACCCGGCGTTGGTAACAATCATAACCCGGTGTCTATAAACGGTCATGACCCGGGATCATCAGTTCTTATAACCCGGCAATTTTGGCAATGATAAACCGGCAAGTTCTATATTTTCAAACCGGCTGATATCAGTTGAATATTTGAAGACCAATATTTTTGTCAAATCAAGAGCATTGAAGGCCGATTCAAATGGATTCTTTATTCTCAATATCTTCTGCAAAGCAAATTGAGTATGAAGCTGGCCTATTAAACCGGATTTTCTAGAAGAAGGAAATGACAAGGATGATCAGGTGCCGATTTACAAGAATTTTTAACTCGGAGCATAACCTGTCAAATTTGCTCTTGAGTTTATGTTGCAGATCAGTTTAACATGGATAAATCCAAATTAAACTGGGGGCTAATGTCGGGGATATACCCCGTGGCGTAAACTGGCCGGAAGTATAAACCGGCCGGACTGGATGACTCACTGGTAACCCGCCCGGAGCTTGGCGGTTCACCTGCTACCCGCCCGGTCTTGGCGGTTCATTAGTAACCCGGCGGGCGGGTCAGATGGATGACAAGGCCCATGGCCCAGAAGGCCGGTTCATACTATGGTGGGCCGGTTTAAGAGGAAAGGCATGAGGAATATTTACCTTACAAGGAGTTAAGACCAGGGCTTGTATCCGGTTTGTATTAGAGATAGAGTAGTCCTAATCCTAATAGGACTCCCCATGTAAACCGCCCCTTCAACATATATAAGGAGGAGCAGGGCTCCCCAAAGAGGGGGGGCAAGAAGAAACAATATCTAGGGCTAGACACAAGAGGAGAGCCGGTTTACGGCGACTCCCTCGTGATGATAATGAGACCTAGCCTCAAACAGCATGTAGGGCTATTACCGGATGATGTTTCCCGGGGCCCGAAGCTATCTAAATCCTTGTCTTGCGTGATGATCCGCCCTGCGTCTCTCGTCCCACTCAACCCCTCTCAAGCTACCACATAGATGCGTTGGCCTCGCGACTAAGTCCTGACACTAAGGACATCTGCTGTGACAGTCCCACGACATACATGGTTGTACTGCCTATGTAGACATAGTTGGACTTCTGAAATGTACTACGTATGTAACCATTAGTGGAATTTTGGTGAAGCTTGTGTACCTCATTTTTCTGCCTTTCTTCCTTGTCATTGCATTTTTCTAGTATCAGCTTGTGGAGCGGCCTGAGAGGAGGAAGAGAGGAGGCAAAGCGCCCGAAGAAGGTGGCCAAGGAGGAGGTGAGGCGAAGTGTTTTAACAAGACGGATCGCTGCTCACTAGGAGAGGTCAAGATGTGTGCGAAAATGCTACAAGCTAGGCACAAGACGAGGGTTATCAAGGCTGGTTTTTGTTGTGTGTTTGACTTGAAGGTTGATTCCAACATTTCTCGTCCTTTGATGGGCAACATCTACACAAGGATTGACCCAACAACCATGATTCTGGACATGGGTGAGGCGAACAAGGTTTTGAGTATTACAAGTGATACTATTCACCATCTGTTTGGATCCCTCAAGGTAGTCGTACCCCTCCTCGGACCTCGAATAATGGGTTTGATGATGTTGTTATGAGGTTGAAGGGCAACCTTGGGTATGCTAGGAGTGATGACATCAAGACAAAGGATCTGCGGAATATCCTCGCGGAACTTGTGAAGGATGAGATGAAGGATGATCTTGCTCTGCAGGTGTTTTACCTGATTGTTTTCATGAAGGTGGTTATCCCTGGAATGTCTACACGAGTGTCCGGGGAGGAAGCAATGCCTAAGAATCTTGTGTTTGAGGATATGGAAGATATGGACTACTGCCAGTTGGTTGTTGATGATATTCGAAGTGTTGTTGTTAGGTATCAGCAAGGTACTAGTAGAGGAAAAGCTGTCACAGGTTGTGCCATCGCGCCGCTTCTTATGTATCTGGACTGCCTTATCATTGGCAAGACGCCTAATATTGACTTGAGGACCCCTCGCATCAATTTCATGGATCAAGTCAAGCTTCTTGAACTTGCTGCGGCTGACTTGGTCAAGAAGGGTGATGATGACCCAGCCATCTGGGTGTTTGGGAGACTGCCTGTGAGTGTTTATATGCATCATTCTTTCCTGTGTAGTTTAACTTGAACTTCTGATACTGTCTTCTATATTTTTGTTCCCATGTTCCTTCATTCGTTTTCTGACGCATTGACTTTAATTTTTGTATGCAGTGGAAGACACATGTTGAGGTTGTGTTCTTTAGGCGTATCGAACGTCATGTTCTTACTATGCCTCGTGCCACCGGCCTAGGTAGTGGAACTTCTTCGAGATTTGAATTCTCCCGGGATGTTAATACTGGTGCCCCCTGTAGATCCAGGAGGTTCTTCTACCTGTGTGAGTGCTGCAGGTGGCGTGTCTTCCAAGAATTTGTTTGAAGCTGCCAATGTTTCCCTGGTTAGGATTGACGGTCTTCTTGAAACCATTTGTGGGGAGTTGGCCCGTGTTCCTTCAACTGTTGAGCGTCTTAGTCGCGTTGATGGGATTCTTCCTCCCGGACACGGATTTGATGCTGAGTCTTCGAAGGAGGCCTTGTCAATTGAAGCTAAATTTCTTGAAGAGCTTCGTCAGAGCACTTCCCACCTGCGGACTAGCTTTGGGCTGTTCAAGGAAATGTAGGATGCTCGTTGCAAGCCCTTTGAAGATGAGGCAAGTGTTGTTGTGAGACAGATTCAGAGGCATGATTCTGTTCGTTTGGGTCGTGAAGGAGGCCACGTGGAGCATACCAAAGAGGTAAACTAATTCGGTTCATTGTTAGCTTTCAGTTATTACTGTTTTTAGTCATAGGTGACCCTTATTGATTTCATGTGTCGTAAACTTTTAGTTTTTAGTACTACTGTTTCCTAGTTGACCTTCTCTGTTTATAGCACCTGAACTTCATGGGCTACAACACCTGAACTTCTATGACTTAGATGACTAGCCCTTTTTGTTCCCTTTTGTATTTAGAGTAGTTTCATATCTGACCTACTATGTTTAGTGTACTTGGACTTTCATTATGTGTCAGTTGTCATAGCTGACCTTCTCTGATTATGTAATGTGAACTTCTGCTGATTAGGTATGTGTTTTCTACATGATTTTTTTGTAGATGTTGATGATGGTGCTAGGGTTGAGGAGGATGTTTACCTGTGCATGAACATGCTCCTGTTAGTGATGTATTAGTTGGTGAGGTTCATGGCAGTGAAAATAAGGTACCATTTTTCTTGTCCATTTGTCTCATTTTTTATTTTAATTGTTTGTGCATTTTATCACCGTGTGGCCCTTTGTAATGACTTTCAGTTCTTGCCGCAGAATGATGATGCTAGTGTTCCTCCAGAGTATGTTGCAGACAAGTCCGTGTCAGGCACCGGCTGCTCCGACGGGGTGGACCCGATAGAACCTCAGTCGTCCATTGGCACTTAGGTTTCTAGTGCTGAGAAGGGCAAGACAACTGAGGTTAATGATGCTGAGCAGGGCAAGACAGCTGGAGATATTATTTTGGAGAAAGATCCCGTCAAGGCTGCTGTTGAGACTGGTGGTAGTGCTGCTGCAAGCCTGGAGAAGTCTCCTGCAGCAGAGCCATTAGTTGATGTTGATGTTGTTCAAACACAGCCAACAGTTTTTGTTGTTTTAGATTCTCCAGCTGCTCCAGTTGCTGCCGGTGACCTTCCAGACGACGCTGCAATGTCTACTGGAGATGACGATGAAGAGACTGAAAGCGATAGCTATGGAGATGAGGTTGATCATTCCAGTCCTGGCACTGGTCTAGGCAAGAATCCATAAAGAGAGGAGCATGCTTCTCTCTTCTTTCCCAATCCCCGTCCCTTTTATTGTTTGTTTTTGTCCATGATATCCCTGTGAACTACCTGTGTGGTACAAGTTGAACTTTTGGTTTAATACTTTGTCGTGTGGGTTGTAAATAAAGTTAAGTCAACATGTTTTCTATGTGGGGGGAAGGTTTGTAATGCATGTGCTGTGATGTTTTCTGGTGCAGCAACTAAGATGTGCTTGTGTTTGAATTTTGTGCTTAAATGTTGCTATTGGTTGAAACTGTCGTGAATCTATGTGCTTCAATGTTGCTCTTAATTTCTATTTCTTTTGCTGAGCAGATAATGACCTTGCTCTCGTCCGAAAGAAGGTTGATGACTTTTATTTTAGTGTAACTACACTTAAGAATGACCGTTCCAAGAGGTGAGTGCAGGTGGTCAATATTTTACATCCATCTACCCCTTGTGAACTGCCTGTGGTTTCATACCTGAACTTCTTTACTTTGTGTTGTTGAACTTCTAATTTTTACTTCTTTGGTGCTGAACTTATGGCCTTTTGAACTGCCTGTTGTGATGTAGCTAAACTTCTTGAGTTCCTGATGCTAAACTTCTTTTACTTTCTATTGCTTTTGTTTTAGATCAAGGATTATGTTCCGAAACAATGAGTGTGAAGCTTCTATTGAGGATGTCGCAATATCTTTTGCTATTGAGGATGTCGCAATATCTTTTGCTCCTCACGGAATGCTTCAATCTAATGTGGCTGAGGTTGCACTCTACTGTCTACGTGCGAAGTACCAGGGATCGGATAAACTCATCCTGCCGTATTGGGTTTGTGTAAGTCAACCATATAGTGCTTTCTTTTCTGTATTGTTCCTTATCATTTTAGTTAAAGCTTGTTTGTCTCATTTTTTATTTTCATATGTTGGTTTTGTCTGCATTATTTTAGGATAATATTTTCAGAGGTCAATTCGATTCCCGTGTGAGGAAGTACTTCTTGGCGACTGGTCTAGATAGCATGGATGCACATGATTGTGTATGCAATATCTTTGTTCTTTGCCTCTGTATTAGTTTTGCACTTCAATCCACTGTGTTAATATAGTTTTATTTTTCTTTGTACCGTTTGATATTAATTCTCAGTTTTAATGATTCGTGTGTTTATGTTGCTTCAGGTTGTTTTCCCCACTTTTGACCCACCTGAAATTCCTGCTTCCATGGGTGGAGTTAGTCATTGGGTTTCGATATTTCTTGACCTGAAGAATTCAAGGTTCCAGCTTCTCGACTCCTACTATGGACCAGACGATGACTGTTCGGTACGCCTGTTTCGGCGAATGACTGATAACATCAAGAAGCTTTGGAATGATGCCAGCAACGACAGGGAGACAACCTTCAGTCCTCTTTTTATCGACCATTTCCCTTTGGATTGGATTGATGTGCCCCAACAGATTAACAAGTATGAGTTCCACTTTTCTCTTTATCACTTGTGTTTAACTGTAGTTGTACTTAAGCTGTGACGTATTTTATTCGTTGGCTTTCTTTTTTGTTCTAACACTATTCTTTTTTGTGTTTCATGGCAGTATCGACTGCGGATTCTTCATGCTTATGAATGTTAATTCGTATCATGATGGGGTTCTTGCAAATTATTCCCATGAAAATATCACGGATATCAGGTAGACGTGGATGTACTCAATCGCTTCTTCCAACCTATTTGAGATAGACTTCCAAGATTTGTTTGGCTACTACACATGTAAGTCCTGGAACTTGGACTGCTTACCTGTACTGTATCTTTTATTCTACATGAACTTCATTCTTTCGTGAACTTGAACTTCTGCTTTGAGATCTGGCTGGGCTGCTGGTTTCAGATGGAGAGGAGCATTTCTTGTACATGAACTTCATTTTTTATCTTTTTAATTTTGCTTGTGTGTTTTGTTTCGGTATTTTTTTCCTTTCATTGCTTACTTTGACACGAGCATTTCTTCTACTAGAACCAGAACTTCAGAGATGATGCCCTTCTATGCTTTTGTTAGCTGTAGTTGAATGTTTTCCTGTTTATCAGTTTTATCTTGAACTGTGCCTTTTGGTTGTGCCTGAACTTCGTTTAGTATATAAATGCAACTAAATTTTTTAGATCAGCTTGAGTACTAACCATGTCATCTATATTAGTTGGGCTGCACATTGTGTTGTAACTGAACTTCAGTTATATTTAATCGTCTTTTTTTCTCTTGCTTTTTTTTGTAGTGGAGCCGTTGGACTTGACCAATTACCACTACTCATTCCTCGGGTCATGGGCATACTAAGGAGGAATCGATGAGTATAGCTCCGGTAGAAGATGATAGACCTTGAACCCTTATTCCTTCCAAGTTGGGGAAGCAGGCTGGTGGTATTCGTGGTACTCCAAAAACCCCTTGCTCCAGGATGGTTGGTGCAGCCGAAGCATAAGTGATTTCGTCCGATGATGATTTTGAGAAGATTGCTTACCCTAAGAATGGTAAATCCGCTGCTGGTACTGTTACTAGGAGAGGTGAGAAGAATGCTGCCATCACCAGGAGGAAACCGACAGTTGAGTCTGGCAACATAACTTCCTCCAAGAGAGCATCAAGATTGCCTTTGAAGTGGCGTTCTGCTGTCGCTCCCCTAAAAAAATGCAGTTACCCTCATCTATCCGAGGCCCGGAAGTTGAAACAGTATGTGCTTAGTGAAGACCGTCTGGAGAAGTATTCAGAGTGAGTTTTCTTCTTCTTAACTTTGTTGCTGCCAGAGATGCTAGTTTGTGTCTGAACTTCTGTTGTTGTAGTATGTGGACTTCTGTTCATTTCTCCCTTGCCTTGGAGTTATATTGTCTGAACTTTTGTTGTTATATTGTCTGAACTTTTGTTTTTATAGTATCTGAACTTATGTTCATCCCTCCTTGCCTTTGAGTTATAGTGTCTTAACTTCTGTTTGTTGTTGTATCTGAACTTCTAATACTTTTTCCCATCCTTTTAAATCTGCAGCACAAGCTACTGCATGTTTACCATCCCTAGGAATGTGATTAACCTCACATGACATGTCCTTTATACCCTTTTCGGTGAAGGGCAGCAGATGGAAGGAGACGTAATGGATTATCTCATAAATTTGTGGAAGGATAAGACGAAGACCTATGAGATATTCTCTTCTGCTGACAGGGTTGTACTTAGTCCCTACTTCATACAGTTTTTAGTTCTTTTGCACCCATATCTCCCTTTTTTGCTCTAGTTTTGGTGTAGTGGCATTTGGGAGGTGTTTTAATTGTGTTTTTGTGAATGCACTGTACTGCCTGGAGTATGATTTTTTTGGTGCAACAGTTCCAAAGTTCGATGTAAAAAATATGTTGGTCTCCTCCCAATGTTTGTTCGCAAGGAAGAAGACCTTCTTAACGCAAAGCTGGTTAGGTTTTCATAACTCTTGCTTTTTTTTAATTTTATGTACATCCTTTTGCTGAGTTTGTCAAGAAGTTTTTGTTCATCCCATTTCTTCAATACATATGCTTTATAGTTTGTGTTCACCCTTTCTTTCATTCTTGGCAGGTTTTATTGATACTATTCAAGCCAATTGGCACAATGGCGCACTACAGTGTGTATGTGGTGAATATATATCGTGGGAGCATTGACATCCTTGATTCACTTCCTTACGCTAATATGGAAACGTCACGAACAAGTTTCCACGGAGACTGCCATAATATCGTGAGTGTTTCTTAGCCTGAACCTCCTTTCATATTATCTTGTTTGACACGAAGTTTATTATGCCTTCTGTTGACAAAATATGTTTCTGCCTCTGTTGTGGTAATACTGCTTGAACTGACTATCATTTGACAGTTGAACTTCTGCTATTTGTTTAGCTGGATCTTATGCAAGTGTTGCTTTTTATGTACCTGAACTTAACTATTTTGGTTAACATGTTTTTGACTTCATCTTATTTTGTTATTTCTGGCAGATCAAGAGATTTGTTGGGTTGCTCGAGGAGGTGTACGGCAAGGCTGTGTACAAAGCGAGCAAGCAGCCTAACTGGGTGACTATTGCAAAGAGGCCGACTTTTATCGATGTTCCAAAGGAGAAGAATAATGATTGTGGTTTCTTTGCCATGAAGTTCTACTCTTCATATGATGGCGATGAGCTTGTTGAAGATTTTGGTGATGTGGAAGTATGTTTTGTCCTTATTCTTGTGTCATCATCCTTTCATTTTTCTTGTGTGTTTTTGCTGAGATGCTCCTGCTGTGGTTTTAGTTATCCGTTACTAAACCATCATTTCATTTTCTTTGTTTGTAGGCTGCTGCAAATGACTGGAAGGCTGAGTTCGTGCACACTCGAATGTTTAGCAAGAAGAATGAAGTCATGCGTGCAGAGCTCCCTAAAGAGATCCAGTCCTTTGGCCCGTGAATTCGAAGCATTAGATTCATTGTAGATTTAATTTCGTACAGATTTTTACGTTTGATAATGATTGGAACGATTCCCTAAAGATTTGGTTGTAAGAATGTTTTAGTGATTTGTGTATCTATAGCGGCAGCACTATTACTTATGATATTGTGGACAAATGTATTTGGTGTGAAGAATGATTTGGCTTGTGAATTTCGATGTGCTGCATCATTTTCAGTATCCATGTGTTGCATGTTTTTGCACCAACAGATGTACCTGAACTTCTCCCTCGGCTATGGTTGAACTGCTTGTTTTTTTGTGTTGTTTAACTTTGGGCCCCAACGTATGATCGTAGACTTGAACTTATGCTTTGAGATGTGGCTTGGCTACTGGTTTCAGATGGAGAGGATATTCTGTGTTGTGTAATGTATTGGTATTTTTAAATCCAACCAACATGTAGCCTTTCGCATAGAATCTATATTTGTTTTTTGTGTTTTTTCAAGTGCGAATGGATTTCAGCTGCAACTTTGTGCAAAAATATTCTCATACACTCCTTGACGTTTCTTTATCTTTTGTCAGCATTGTACATGAACTTTTGCACGTATCCAAACAGAACTTCACATTTGAATGCGTTGTCTTAGGCTTGCTAACCTTAGTTCAGACGGCGAAACTTTATTTTTTAAGCATATTTTTTCCTACATCGATTTTATATACCAGAACTTCTTCTGTAAGCTGACCTAAACTTCAAAACTATATGATTATTTGCTGGTTGCTCTTTTATGGAATACAACACCCCAGCACCTCCTGCCATGATATACCAGAACTTCCGTTGTAATCTTACTTGAACTTCATAGTCTATATTTTTCATTTTTGTTCTTGCTTGCACTTTGCATGGAATAAGTCACCAGCACAGCACTTCCTCTCATAATATACTAGGACTTCTGCAGTAATATTACTTGAACTTCACAATGTATATTTTTCATTTTATTACTGCTTGCTCTTTCATGCAATACATCACAAGCACCTCCTCTCATAATATACCAGGACTTCTACAGTAATATTACTTGAACTTCTAGTGCATAATTTCTGTGAAACTTCAACAATAGAATTTCAAGTAAGCTCCTCCTAAAATACTGTTTCAAAAGTGGAATAACATTATGCACATTGACATGACATAACTTTGCTTTGTTTAATTGACCTAGTCTAACTGTTCTTGAGCCTTGCGCTCCTCCTAAGCTTTGGTGGTAGTGGTTTTTTCTTGACATGTACCTCCTCCTCTTCATCGTCCTCTTTCTCTTCCTCTTCATCGTCCTCTTCCTCTACCTCTTCATCATCCTCTTCCTATTCGTCTTTCTCTTCTTCGATGGTGTCTTCATCTTCATCTTCCTCTTCATCTTCCACCACTATCTTGTTGCTGGCTCTAGGTTTTGCTTTCTGTTTCTTCTCTGGCTTTTTGCTTGTCTTTTTAGCATCTACGTGCTTCGGGCATGTTCTTGTATTATGTGGTTCATACTCCTTGCATATGCTACAAAGTCTGGTGCTTGCTTTTTGTGGGGTGGTCCCTTCTTTTGTTCTATAACTTTGGGCTGTTGTTTTTGAACTTTGGGTTGCTTTACCTCCTCGGCATTGTTTATTTCCAAGAGTGTTGGACAGGTCATCTTGTTGTGTCCCACAACCTGGTTGCACACACTATATTTCCTGTGTCCAAGTGGCACTCCGTTCTCATCGAGCATGACGACTCTTCCTGTAGGTGGTCCCTTTATTTGAGCTCTATTGTCACTTTTCTTTGCTGCAGAAATTTTCTTCCTATCCTTTGTTTCAGAATACAGCGGCAGTTTCATCGTCTCTTGCTGCCACTGCTCCGTTGATTGGCCAACACCCTGCTTGCATTGGTTGGCTTTAGCAGCGGAGTTGAGCATTTCAGCTGCATAATAATGAAGGCCATCTTCAATTTCGGCGTCCTCTTTAGCCATCCTTTCATCAGCATCCGCTTGATGTGCTGAATGTATTGCATCAAGCTCTTCCACGAGCCTCTTGAGAACATAGTAGGCTCTGTCATATTTTTGGTCACATCTCATCGCTTTCTTGTTAACCATCAAATTTAGCTGTAGCAAGATGTCTTGCTTCGATAGTCTTGAGCTGCCATCCGATGTAGTTGTGTTGTAGTCCCTTGTATCAAAGGTTGGTTGTGATTTTGCAGGCTTTGTGTACCGTTTGAGGATATACTTGTTTGGAAATTTGTCAGGCTTTAGGTAGTCCAGTATGTTCATGATGTGAAGGTAGAACAGGCCTGCATTTTGTGATGAATGCAGAATACATAGTTTGTGAGCCAGCAATGAGTTTCATATATTTTGATATGATACTACTAGTTTATATATTTAATGAGTTTGTTTTTCCACTCACCCGTGTGTGTCCAGAGCTTGCATTCACACAAATTTATTTCATTCTCTGGGTCAGCTACAACCTGGAATTCATGCTTTGACCAGGAAAATCTTTCTTCATCATCATGGCCAGGCTTGTTGTGGTAGTACACAAGGTACTTAGTGTGCTCTGATGTACGCTTTGCGCGAAATAGCGTGGCTTTTATCATCCTAGTCCTCATCTCGGTGTACACGGCTCTCGTGTACTTGATAGACATGTGTTCCTCATAGCCGTAAGTTGTTTTTGTCACAGGATTGGTCTGCACATGACAAAAAGTAAGATATTAGTCGAAGAAGAGTCATGGGTTTCATTTTTTTAAATTCAAGGTGCACATGTTGAAGGAAAACATAACATGATGGGGGTGTTTTTTTGTCATCATACCATGCTGGTTATTATTTGCTCGTTCTCCTTCTGCATCCGAGTTTGTATGCAAGCATTTACCCGCCTAGCAAACTTGTGTAGGTTCTGGGTCCCCTTGACAAACCCTTTCTTGAACATGTGGTTCATTCTCTCGCTTCGTTGTGTGGAAGTCATTCTAGCACAGAAAATGTTCTTGTAATATGCTGAAATCCACATCTTCCTATCACTCCACAGCTGCATCATCATCCGGTGGTTCTCCAGGTTGTACTTTTGTACGAGTTCAGCCCAGGCATCTTCAAACTCCGTTGGCATCAGCGGCCAGTTTAATATAGTTGTGAACTCCTCTTTAAATGTTTTATACTTTTTGTACAGCAACGCGAGGTATTCCCTGTACTTCTTCATGATGTGCCAATGGCATAGCTTGTGGACAGTGTTTGGAAATGATTATGGTATAGCTGTCGCCATCGATGGGCACTGGTCTACATGAAATAAAAAAAATGAAACTTGCTTCCTTTTTGCACTAATGGTGAACTTATGTTGTACAAGGACTTGAACTTCACATCTAGCAGTATGGCTATCTAAGAATGTCACATGTATTTTTTCTTACAGCAATGTTGCTGAACTTCTGTAGTACCCGTGCTTGAACTTCACAGGTAGTAGTAGGACTAACTAGTAGTGTCACACTCAAAATTTTTGTTAAAGCAGTGTTGTTGAACTTCTGTGGTACCAGTGCTTGAACTTCACATAAATAACTATATTTTTCTGAACATGTTACATATATTTTTCTTACAGCTTTGTCCTTGAACTTGTATGATTCCTGTATTTGAACTTCACATTCATAACTAATTTTTCTCTAAACATGTGATGGATAATTTTGCTTAATTGTACTGTTTAGTTGGACTTCTGTGCTAACAGTGGTTGAACTGCTTGCTTTACATTATTTTTCAGAGAAAACCAATGTACCCAATATAGACCCATAGACTAAAAAGATGATGAAACTTGTAGAGTTTTTTTAAACTCACATGTTAGAATGCAAGTTGGGTGCTTGTTGTTCATGCACCGTACAAATGTATCGGACAACCACTTGAATGAGTTTGCATCTCGTCTCTGATAAGGGCAACAAATAATATCGTTTACTGCAAGTGATGGTTTGTTCCAACAAACACTCCCAGAGGCATATGAAATCTGTTGGTCCTATATGTTGTGTCAAATGTTACGAAATCGCCAAAGTCTTGATAGGCTCCTTGGCAGCTTGCATTGGACCAGAAAATGTTTTTAATTGACTTGTCCTTGTCTACTTGCATGTCATAGAAAAACTCATCGTTGATTGCCTTCATGTCTTTGAAGAATGAAACAAGTTTCAATCATCATCCAAATCATCTTTCCTTGCATTCATGGCTTTCCTACAAATTACATGCAAACATGCATTTGTTATTTTTGTTAGCAAAGGGTTGTGACCTAGGATGCTATTTGCATTCCAGTATGTGGATGTTTGAATACTTACTGGTTTAGTAGGTCTCATCCAGTCATGCTTAGGACGTAGCTTCCATCTTCATTTTTAGATAGCATGGACATGATTGTTGTGTGCTTGACATCATGGTACTGCAAGAGCTTTACGTACTCCAAAATAGTGGGGTCATAATTCTTGTGTGAGTGCAAGAATACCAGCATGTCATCAGTTTGCATGAGTTGGTGATTATGATTGTACTCAATGTCCACTGCCACGCATGTGTTATCCTCCTGCACCTTCACCCTCATTCTTGCATTGCAGCCTGTCCTCTGCGATGTTTTGTTTCGCTACCTGTTAGCCTCTGAAATAGAAGATGTGTGTATCCCTTGGAATGCACAAACAAAATACTTGTGGTTGTCATCCCCCCCGTCTTCCTGATTCCAAAACCAGCATGCCTGGCGTATCTGTTATAAAATTCCCTTGCTTTCTCTACATCTTGGAATCACATCTTTAGTCTTGGTATTAGATAATCAGGGAGATCCGGCGTCTGGAGAAAAAGAAAAAAAAAATCCAAACGGCATGTTAAAATGCAGTTTATGAACTTGTTATCCTGGAGGGAGCAAAAAATTTACTGATAATACAAGATGCGAATATAAATATTTTTGTTTCACTTAGGTGTGTGTATGATCGCAACTCCATCAGAGTCTGCTACTGTCCCTCTGGGATGGGGCACGGCGGAGTAATCATAGCAGGATGCAGCAGTGGATCACGAGAAGGAAGGAGGGCTGAAGATGTCCTCTCTCTTGTTTGCGTCCTTTTTGCTTGAGGTGGTTGTGGAGGTATTGCAATCCTGGTCTTGGTTTGCTCTTTTGTTTTGTGAAGCAATCCATGTACCTTATGTCACGTACAATTCTTACTTGTAGCAGTAACAGGATCCAACGGTGGTAGTGTGTAGAGCACTCACCTCCGTGTGTTTGTTCCTGTTGGATTTGTCCTGGGATCCGGTTTAGTTGCTTCGCTTTGGCATTGATGAGGCACACCAGGATAACCTCCAGAGTTACATGCAGGACTTGAGCTAACCCCCTCCTCCATCGGCTGCTTGGGAGTCTGCTAGTGGATACATAGAATCCGCTGGGGATTTCCGGCGTCACCCAATTAGATGGAGGCGCAAAGTTGTGCGGATAGGGCTGTGACCCAACATCTTGGAAGTCTGCATGTGTTTCGGGTGTCATCCATTTTTGGTCTGGAGAAGGTTGGTAATGATGTTGGTGCGTTTGAGGTGTGACCCATTGAGGGGGTGGTGCAACGCGTACAGGCTTAGGATTGTGTACTTGCTGCTGGGAACTTCTAAGCTTCTTCATGCGTCTCTCGTCTTGCTGATATAAATGAAAAAAATGTCTATTAGCACACAAGTTACACCTGCCTATACCTTTGTAATTGAACTGAGCATTATTCACAGCCTGAACTTCTATTATAAAAGTGGTGTTCATGTACATATTTTTCCCCTCGGACAGGCATCACACTCTTAACTGAGCTGAGCATCTACCAGTACTTTTGTACATGAACTGAGCACCCTTCACAGAATGAACCTCTAATCCTGTTAATTCTACACTATTTGATTACTTATATGTACTTGAACTGAGCACTCTCCACAACCTGAATTTTTTGTTTTGCAAAGGGGAAATATTGTCTATAGTTAAAAAACCTAAACCTTCATGAGTTTGAATGGTTGAACCACTAGTGCATACCAACCTGACCTTCATGTGACATCACATGCATGTTCTATTTTCCATCTTTTTGTGCACAGAACTAGATACATACCAACCTGAACTCTAGCACACTTACTAGTTGAACTTCACATGGCTTTTCACATGTGAATGCAGGCAGATTTTCTAGTGTTTGTAGCCTGGATTGATGCTCACACACTACCTGAACTTCACATGGCTGTAAGCAAATAACAAACAGAAGGAAAAGTTCAACCATACCCTAGCTAGAAGTTCGGCCAACCTTTTTCCAGCAGCTGATAGGCCACCTTGCGAACAATTCGTCATGGAGGTAGGAGAAGAATTCCATTGTAATCCATGTCTTGCGGAGGGCGCGAAGTTCATCTGCACGAAGCAAGAAGGTCAGACAGGGCAAGATTGAACAAGAAGGCAAAATTGGGAGGAAGTTCATGTACTATTGCCGCTGAATTTCAGGATGCAGCCGATGCCACCTCCGCGAAGGAGTTGCTCCATTGGTCGTGTCGTTCGCCGTAGCTTGCGTCGGGGCCGTCATCTGGTCTGCCAAGGCGTTAGGTGGTGACGATGGAACGAGGATGTGGCTTCCTGAAGTCCATGGCGGCTTCGCCGCGTCCAGGCGACACGGGCTCCCTCGCTCCGGCGTCCGCCGTCGCTCGCTCGCCCGCGCTAGTGGTCGACCAGGAGCTGGAGACGGAGGGGAGGTGGCAGATCCGGCCGGCCAGGAGCTGGGGAAGGACGGGAGGCAGCGGATCCGGCCGGCCAAGAGCTGCAGACGGGGGGGGGGGGGGGCGGCGGATCCGGCAAAGATCGGCGGCGAGGAGGAGGGTTGGGGCGGCTCGGGATCGAGGGTATCAGGTGGATCCTGTCGAGGCGTCTCGGATCGGGTGGGATCCTGTCGGGGCATCTCGGGTAGGGCCGGGCAGTTCAGGGAAGTTCGGGAGGGTCCATCGGGCCCTATATAGGGGCTGCTGTGATCCAAATAACTATTCTAATCTTGGGATTATATATATATAATTCACCGCGAAGAAAAATATCAAAATAAAAATAAAATAAAATCCTAAAATTCCAGAAATAATTTTCACCGCCCCCTCCTAATATTTAGGACAAAGTGAACATTTTTCTGGGCTAAATGCAATTTTTAAAAATGCATATTTTTCCCTAATTTAATCGAATAAAATTTCAAATAAAATATATTTTTATTCAAAATTAAATTTCCATTATATCTCAAGTGTTTTTGAAGAAGTCATATTATCTTCTCTCATTATTTATTTATTTTGAAAATAATTTGAAAAATAATTTCAATTAAAATCCCTTTGATCCAATTTACCAATTTTGAAAATTGAAAAATGGATTTTTGTGAAAACCTCCAACTCTCTCAAATGGTCCTTGAGTTGCTTAAGGTCTCTAGGATCAAAATGTCCAAATAAATCAAATACCAAATGCACAAAACATGGATGCATATGATGACCTAATGATTAACATCCAAATTGAAAATTGGGATGTTACATGAACTTGTTTGATACGCATATCTCCGTTCATGTGTGGATTGCAGACAACCTGTTCTCCAATTCAAATATTTGAATGCAAATTTATATCAAAACATGGTTTATATCAGTCTTTGATGCATAAACGCGAACTTCCCCTCTCCCGGACTCCTGTTCTCTCTGTCGCTGACAATCTTTATTTCTATCGCACGCATCTGAACATAACCCTTGTCGGTCCCTCTCCCTCTGTGTGTGTGTGTGTGCGTGTGTGTGTGTCGGTCTTTCTAGTTCGCATGCACACTCCATGTATAGGTCTCTCTGGCACACAATGTATGATTCTCTAGTCCAAGATAAATATCTAGGGTGCACTCATCGTACGCACACAAATTCCCTAGCTCATTGTTCATAACTGTCTCACGCACAACTTTGCCGTCTCAGAGCTCTTCCCTCTCTCTCTCAAACTCTCCATCTCCCTGGGTCATGCATACACATGCATATCTCACTCGCACTCGATAGACGCATCTAAAACTCTCTCTCCCTCATTCTCTCTCCATCTCACACACACAATCTCACGCCTAGCTAAGTATGACTGTCTCTCACTCAATTGTAGGCACACGTAGTCCCCCTATGTATATGACCATTCCTCAGTCTGCAGCTCAAACATATGCATTCTCTCTTTCCCTCACTTTGTCTATCTCGATTTCTCTCGAGGCATCTTTCTATCGCGCACACACCTCATCCCTCGATCTCCCACCCATACAGTCCCCTCACGATCTTGAGGGTATCTCTCAATCACAAACACACCCTCTCTCCCTCCTCATGCCCATCTTCTCCATGCGTCCCTCTTGACCACTGTCCCTTGTTGGCCATAGCTCTATTGGACATGTGCTATAGGGGTGTCTCTCTCTGTTGCAAAAAGTCACTCACTAGCTATCTTCGTGTATCTCCTCACCTCGCTTTTCTATCTCGGAGATGCATGCGTGATATGTTTGCATAAGAAACAAACACGCACACACACACTCTCTCTCTCTACTTTATCATTTTTGTCTCTTTGTCTTTCACAGACACTCATTTTGCACACTCACTCTTTCTCCTTCACACGCACTTGATCTCTCTCAACTTAGGCACTCTCTTCGGTCCATAGCATATAGATTTATTTAAAAGTCAAACTTCACAAAGTTTGACCAGGTATGTGGAGAAAAACATTTAGATCTAGAATGGCAAACATATATCATTAAATTCATCATGAGATGGTGTTTCATCTAATGTATCTTTGGTATTGTAGATATAAATAATATTTGTGTAAACCTGGTCAAAGTTTCCAAAGTTTGACTTCTCAAAAATTTATATGCACTAGATTATCAAACAGATTTAGCGTCTCTTTGCCCTTCTCAGCTGTCTCATGCACCACTCAGCCAAATCGGGGGTCCTCTATACCTCTCAAACTTTATATCTCCCTGGTTCACACATACACATATCTTGCTCATGCTACAGAGACCCATCTAACACTCTCCGCCCTTGTTTTCTCTCTATGTGACACGCACCCCCCTAATACTGGTACATCGAGGTGCTATACAAACGGTTTTTAACCCCTTTCCGTGACGGTGTTCCGAACCGTCGCCAAGTGAGTGACTGCGATAGGGGGGGTCCTTCCCACACGACCCAGAAACTATCGGGGATATGCCCTCCTAGTACACACGCTTGGCAAAATGAGGTCGTGTGCGACGGGCGAGCGATCAAATACAGTTATACGTGCAGTTGTGCTAAAAAGAATACAATTATATAGGCCAAATCGTTTTCGGCCATAAGTACATCCCATACAGTCAGTCCCGGATAAACGTTTCCATTCGTATGTACATTCCACACAGTCAAGACAAGGAATATGTTTCCGTTAGTATGTACTCCCACACAGTTAATCTAAGAAGTACGTTTCCGTTCGTATATACATCCCACACAGTCACTCCAAGGAAAACATTTCCATTCGCAGGTACATCACACACAATTTTCCCCATTAAATCGTTTGTGATAGCATTGCCATTGCACATGATATTAACAATTTTATCATTTGGGTTATTAAATGCATATCACACACAGTGCGTAGAAGAAACTGTGTGGCATAGGCTATCCATTAGACACACTTTTATGTGGTAAACGTTTGCGCAAGGTGGCCTAATGCAAACAGTTTTCAAGAGGATGTCATGTGTGATTCTTCATTGGTCGAACACGGTTTATTCCTAGAAATTGTGTGCCTTGCCTGAGGTCATCGTCCACTATGTTTTTTCTATAACCGTTAACAATAAAAAAACCAATTAGAAGGCTAATTAGCCATTAGTAGGCTAATTGCCCTATTATTAATAATACATTTATTAATCTAATTGACATTTCATATTAAGCACACAATATATTTCATTTCCATGTTAAGGAAGTAGGATTTCATAATTGAAATACATCAGAGTACAACATCATATAGCTTCAGCACTCAGCTACCCCATTACACAACTGCAACATCACCAAGTTTCAGATGCAACAACTATAACCTTTCAAAATTAGCATCAAAGACGGTACATAGATAGATGAATCTCATCTGGAAAACTGCTCAAGCGGAAGGCAAATATTGAGCCTTCATTTATGTTGAAGGTCTTTGCAACTTTAGGTCAGTGCCTGTGGATGAATGACCGTCCATCATTCGTCCTCTTCAGGAACACTTCAATATTGAACCATAGGTGTTGTATGAAAACCTTCCTCGCCTCCTGACCATACAGGTGGTTTGAGAGGTAATCATCAGTGAACTGCTTTGGGAAGGCTTGAAAACAAGGATATGCACAAATATCTTCTCTAGATTTGAAATGGCGCAAAGGAATTGAAAAGACAAGGTATAACATTTAGTACCATCCCGTAGTGAACTGATGTCTTCATCATTGTGCAAACAATGGTCTTGTTTTTTTTGTCACTAATTTCTTTACGGTAACAATCTTTCTGAGTTTCTTGACCTAACTAATATTCATGGACAACTCATGTCCACATATGCAAAAATGGTCAAACAGTGGGTCAAAACCTCTAACAGCAGGACCTACATGTCCAAGACCAAATTGTTAAAATCCCAATATTTAAAAACAAGAAGTGGAAAGGTGTGTTATTAACTGCAACATGCCTAATATTTAAAAACAAGCAAACTTAGTCATTAAAACTTGTATTGTGCAGGTCTACATACACTCGTTATTGGCCCAGTTTGGATCCATGGGTTAGAGTTACTTTGAGCTAGTTTGGGCTCAAATAGCCCAAAAGTATCCAAACATGAGGGCTAGTTTGAGCTAGTTGCGTCAAACCCACCCAAAACAACTATCCCACCAAAGAGGTGCTGATTGGGGCTAGTTCTCTGTAACACCCTGGTTTTTGGCCCTTTTCTTTTTCTTTTTGATTTATTGGTTTTTGCTCTGACTTTCTTTTTGGAGTGGATCTGTGGCTTTGCAACCTGGGCGATCATCATCATTTCTTCTCGTAAGTGGCTCATCATTCTCAAAACTTTTCAAAGATCATGTCATTTCCATTCTAGCCCAACCCTAAAATTCTTTTCTAAGGAATATTCCTTTCTCTATTAAAGGAATAGTCCTCTTTGCCCTAGGTTGTGAAGCAACCAATATTTCTGCCACTCCCAAAATTTCCAAATAATTCTCATAATTTCTTTGGGTCATATGTTGCTCAAATATGCCCAAACTTTCCTGTCCGAGCACAAAAATAATTCCCCAATATTATTTCTTCATTTCTGTCTAGAGTGGCTTTCTGTGAAAGAAGTGCCACCTATCCTTTCTTGACTGCTCCCAAACTTTTTGGGCATGATATATCATCCAAATCATTGCCTCATGCTAAAATTAAACTTTATTTTCCTAGGCACTCTTCCTCAACAATTTTTCAAAGTTTTTGTCAAACATAAGGCATTGTGAAGGAAGTACTAGCTAGGAGTACCCAAATGAGTTGAAATTTTGCACACTCCTTAGTGTGCTCATATAATAACTCTCCACCAAATTTCAGCTCCATCCCTTGATATATGTGAGAACAATATTAAATCTTTGCCTCTCACTGGTACGCGTCGGTGCTATACAAACGGTTTTTAACCCCTTTCCGTGATGGCATTTGGGACCGTCGCCAACTGAGTGTGTGCGATAGGGTGTCCTTCTGATAGAGGCAAAGGTATCCCGATGTTTCGATGAGATGGTTGCTATCGTTTTCTGTGGGAGTCGATCTTGACGATCCGACTACGGACGTGCGAGACGTCGCGCCTTAGCAATCGCTAAACCAACTTCCGAGGGTTATTAACCATGCCGAAGCACGATCAACCTGACCACGAGGGTCTGTTTCCTGCAAGCAAACAAAGAACAAGCAAGAAACTGAGATTGCAATCTGGATATTGTGAATATAAGATGAAAGCTTTATTGATCAAGGTGGGGGTTCTGTGACGCCTTGGTCTGGTCGTTGAACACAAACGAAGTACGTGAAGTTGCAGCTATGGCGAACTTTTAATCTAAACAAAACCCAAAGCCTAAACGATGCCCTAAGGGCTGTATATATGGAGGAGAGAGTGGGAATTTCTTGGCCCTTGGTGGAGGGGTCCAAAACCAACCCTAACACTTGTTTCCCCACACATACGGACTCTAAAAACAGCCTATACTTAAGTACTTCGAAAATACATGGGCCTGGCCCAATAATAAGGTGACCCAGCACCTAAAATAGCCTCTGGACGAAATTTATGAAGTGGCATCTTGTATATTTTGTCCCATGCTTCATGCACTCATTATGGTGGCCTCAGAGTCCTGGAATCATCACTTGTAACTCCGTTCTTGTTCCCCTTGCGCATGCCATCATCTCCATGCTTGAACTTGCTCCAAGGTTCATCTTTCTTGTCCAAGCTAGGCCCTTCATTCGTAAGCAAAACAAATGTATCCAATTTAGGCAGCATCATATTCTCATGAACATTAGAATCGTTACCAAGAAACGAAAGTACCTGATAATTCAATTGGCGTGCGCGAGCTCTAGTAATCGGTCCAGTATGTATTGCAGTAGGGGCTGTGGGTGTAACAATGGTATTGATGTCCTCATCATCCTCCCCTTCTTGAAATGAAGTCGTCCTCGACAAAAGTTCATCGTCCTCACCCAAATAAGGCTTCAAATCTGCAATGTTAAAAGTGGGACTAACCCCAAAATCTGCAGGCAGCTCAAGTTTATATGCATTATCATTTATTTTCTCTAACACCTTAAAAGGACCATCAGCACGTGGCATTAGCTTTGATTTGCGCAAATTAGCAAATCCATCCTTATGCAAATGTAACCAAACAAGATCTCCAGGTGCAAACAGAACATGTTTTCTACCCTTATCTCCAGCAAGTTTATATTTAGCATTCATACGCTCAATGTTTTCCTTAGTTAACTCATGCATTTTTAAAATCAATTCAGCATGTTCTTTAGCATCAAAATTAACCTTCTCCGAAGATGGAAGCGGCAACAAATCAATAGGTGCACGAGGTAGGAAACCATACACAATTTCAAAAGGGCACATCTTAGTAGTAGAATGCAATGAACGATTATAAGAAAATTCAATATGAGGCAAGCATTCTTCCCACATTTTCTTGTTATTCTTCAAAACAGCCCTAAGCATAGTAGACAATGTTCTATTGAGTACTTCAGTTTGTCCATCAGTTTGGGGGTGACAAGTAGTACTAAAAAGCAGCTTAGTCCCCAACTTAGCCCATAAACATCTCCAAAAGTGGCTAAGAAATTTAGTATCACGATCTAAAACAATAGTATTTGGCACACCATGCAAGCGAATAATTTCACGAAAGAACAAATCAGCAACATTAACAGCATCATCGCTTTTATGACATGGTATAAAGTGTGCCATTTTCGAGAACCTATCCACGACAACAAGTATGCTATCCCTCCCCTTCTTTGTTCGAGGTAAACCTAAAACAAAGTCCATAGATATATCCTCCCAAGGAACACTAGGTACAGGCAAAGGCATATATAAACCATGAGGATTGAGTCGTGACTTAGCTTTTTGACATGTAGTGCAGCGAGCAACAAAACGCTCAACATCCCGTCTCATATTTGGCCAAAAGAAATGTGTAGCAAGTATATCCTCTGTCTTCTTGACGCCAAAGTGTCCCATTAATCCTCCTCCATGTGCCTCCTGCAACAACAAAAGACGAACGGAGCTAGCTGGAATGCATAGCTTGTTAGCACGAAACACAAATCCATCGTTAAGAACGAACTTGTTCCAAGTTCTCCCTTCCTTACAATTCTGCAATACATCTTTAAATTCAGCATCATGAACATATTGATCTTTGATGGTCTCCAAACCAAATATTTTAAAGTCAAGTTGTGAAAGCATAGTATAATGACAAGACAATGCATCAGCAATAACATTTTCTTTACCCTTCTTGTGGTTAATGACATAAGGGAAAGTCTCAATGAATTCAACCCATTTAGCATGTCTATGGTTCAGTTTTGCTTGACTTTTAATGTGTTTCAAAGATTCATGATCAGAATGTATAACAAATTCCTTGGGCCATAAATAATGTTGCCATGTTTCTAAGGTCCGAACAAGAGCATATAATTCTTTATCATAAGTAGAATAGTTCAGACTAGGCCCACTTAATTTTTCAGAAAAGTATGCAACAGGTTTGCCATCTTGTAATAACACACCTCCTAATCCAATTCCACTAGCATCACATTCAAGCTCAAAAGTCTTATTGAAATTAGGAAGTTGGAGTAAAGGAGCATGTGTTAACTTATCTTTCAATACCATGAAGGCTTCTTCCTGTGCGGTACTCCAAACAAAAGGCACATCCTTCTTTGTAAGCTCGTTGAGAGGTGCAGCAATGGTGCTAAAATCTCTCACAAAACGCCTATAGAAACCAGTGAGGCCAAGGAAACTCCTCACTTGTGTGACCGTTTTGGGTTGCGGCCAACTCTCAATAGCTTCAATCTTGGCTTTATCAACTTCAATTCCCTGTGGAGTAACAACATAGCCAAGAAAAGATACTCGGTCGGTGCAAAAGGTGCACTTCCCAAGGTTACCAAACGAATGTGCATCACGTAGAGCAATAAAAACAACACGTAAATGTTCCAAATGTTCCTCCAAAGATTTGCTACAAATCAATATGTCATCAAAGTAAACTACCACAAATCGTCCAATGAAAGCACGTAAAACTTCGTTCATTAACATCATGAAAGTACTAGGTGCATTAGTTAACCCAAAATGCATGACTAACCACTCATATAATCCAAACTTAGTTTTAAATGCTGTTTTCCATTCATCTCCCAATTTCATACGAATTTGATAGTATCCACTACGCAAATCAACTTTGGAGAATATTGTAGAGCCACTCAATTCATCAAGCATATCATCTAGCCTAGGAATAGGATGACGATAAAGAATAGTAATATTATTAATGCCTCTACAATCAACGCACATACGTGACGTACCATCCTTTTTCGGCACTAAAATGATAGGAACAACACAAGGACTAAGGGATTCGCGTATATAACCTTTGTCGAGCAGTTCTTGTACTTGACGCATAATCTCCTTTATCTCCTCTGGATTGGTACGGTATGGTGCACAGTTGGGTAATGATGCATCGGGAATTAAGTCAATTTGATGCTCAATCCCTTGAATAGGTGGTAATCCCGGTGGCACGTCTTGTGGAAAGACGTCAGCGAACTCCTGCAAAATGTTAGTGACAGCAGGAGGCAAAGAGGAAGACACGTCCTCGAATGAAAATAATGCCTCTTTGCACACAAAAGCATAGCAAACAGATTTGCTAAAATCTAGATCATCAATATCAGATTTGGTGGCAAGTAAACGTGCACTTTTCAATTCAATTTCATAAGCAACACTAGATTGTTTATTATTAGGCTGCATTTGTTGCTCAAATTCTTTTGCCACAATCTGATTTTCACTCTTATTTTTCTCCTGTTTTGCTTTATTAGCTCTATTAATACCATCTTTCAAAATGGAATCAGGAGTCATAGGAAGCAAAGTAATATTTTTATCCTAATGAACAAGAGTATACAGATTGTTTCTACCATGGTGTACAGAATTTTTTATCAAATTGCCATGGTCTACCAAGTAATAAGGAACATGCTTGCATAGGTACCACATCACAATCAACATAATCAGCATATGTAGAGATACTAAAATGCACACGAACAGTACGTGTTACCTTAACCTTGCTGCTGTTGTTGAACCATTGGATGTAGTAAGGATGTGGATGTGGTCTTGTGGTGAGAGATAGCTTCTCCACCATCTGCATGCTAGCCAAGTTATTGCAGCTCCCTCCATCTATGATGACGCGAACAGAATGTTCATTCACAACTCCCTTTATATGGAACAAATTATGCCTCTGATTTTGCTCAGCTTGTGTAACCTGCACACTCAAAACACGTTGAGCAACTAAACATTCATACCTGTCAGCATCTTCAACAGCCATGTATTGCGTCTCATGATCAGAATCATCTCCACCATGTTCTTCACGTGTAATAAGAGCCAAAGTCTCCTCATCATAGTCACCAGCGGACTCATACCCACCATCCTCAGTAGCAATCATCACACGCTAAGATTGGCATTCTCTCGCAAAATGTCCTCTTCCCTTACAACGACGACAAATAATATCACTTGTGTGCCCTGTTGATGCCATGGAAGAAGAAGAGCTCTGCGCAGGTCCAGCAGGTGTGCTCTTGGCAGATAGTGGTGGTTGTGCCTGCTTTCTTGTATCACGACTGGAGGTGGCACCTGATGGAGGTGCTGGTGGAGTGGAAGTAGAGGATGCATGTGGTGTCCATGATGAAGATCGACCTGCAGAAAAGTTAGTTCGCGCCAATGCCTGTCGATCCTTCACTTCACGTTCAGCTTTACAAGCAAGATGGAATAAACGAGTGATATTATTATACTCCTTATACTCTAGGATGGTCTGAATATCTCTATTTAATCCACCCATAAAACGTGCAAGCATAGCTTCATTCTCCTCAACAATACCACATCTAATCATGCCAGTTTGTAATTCCTGATAATATTTTTCTACAGAATTTTTTTCCTTGTCTTAAACGCTGCAATTTTTGAAGTAATTCAAGTTGATAATATGGTGGAACCCAACGAGTACGCATAGCAATTTTCAAAGCAGCCCAAGTAGCTGGAATAGGATATAATCTACAATGCTCAGACCACCAAACACATGCAAAACTAGTGAATGCACAAACAGCAGCAGGAACACGTCTCTCCTCGGGATATTGTAAACATGTAAATCATTGTTCAGTTTCTAACTCCCAAGTAAGATATATATCAGGAACATATGTACCCTCAAATGGTGGAATATACAATTTTAGTTTAGGGAGATGGTCATGATCTCGTACCTGAGGGTGAGCCCTACCATTGCCATTATTTGCATGTGGACGACCTGGTGGTTGCTGTGCTAGTGGTGGCACGTAGTTCTGATTTTGATCAACCTCATCCTCGTAATCTCCGGCAAAATCATCCTCCTCCACATCAGCAGCAGGAGCCACAGAAGTATCAACAACAGCACCAACAGTTTGGCGAGGTGCAAGAGGGAGACGGCTCGCTCGGCGGAGGGCTGTTTCAAGATGTGTAGGTAGTTGTTGTTGTTATTGTTGTTGTTGTAGAGGTGCATTAGGTGCAGCTGGTGGTGGTGGTGGAAGACGCGCGAGCAATTCATTAAACCTGTTATCGAGCTTTGTTTCGAACGTCTTCTCCATGCCATCTATCTTCTCCATGGCCTCTTCAAATCTGTTTAGCACATCTTGCACCTGTCCACTCATCATTTGCTGAAATTTATCATGCAACTCCTTATTCGTCATGTTCTCCCAGTCAGTCTCGTCGGCTTGTGATCCTGCCATGGTTAGCAACAATACAAACACACAAGAATATGATCCTACAGACTACTAACAAGAGGTGGTGGTGGTGTCACAAATCCGTCAAGCAAATCTCAAATTCTTACCAGTTCTTACCCAGCAGCAGGCGGTGATCGGCAACCGTCATAGTCAAAACTCTCAAAGCTTGGATAGAGCGATTACCAGGGAGAGTAAAACGCACGATGTAGATGTATGTGGAGCTGGGAAGGCTTATAATATGGTAGCAAAAAGGGTCAGCAATAATCAATTCAGAGATGCAAAGTTGAATAAACGCTCAATGACGGTACTGTGCTGGTCCTAGGCTAGACCGTGCTAGAGACACGAGCCTAGAACACTAACAAAATCATGGCGCTGCACGTAAACAATGGAGGAGCACACTCCGAAATTTTTTCCTTTTTTCACTTTTTTGCACTTTTTTCCCTCTTTTTTTTGCTCCGCAACAAATTTTTTTCGAAAAAGTCTACAAATGGTCTAAAACTGCCTAGCCAGAATTTTCCAGACTTATTTTTTTTGAGTTTGGCACTATTTTTCTTCAGCGGGTAGCACGGAATCTCGGGAATCCTACTCTGTCACGACTTGGAGTATTGCGTGATCTAGAACTCGAAAACAATGCAACAATTACTGGACTCGGACTAGGACTGGTGGCGGAGATGAATCTGGTGGAATCTCGGACTGGTGGCGGCGATGAATCTGGTGGAAATCGGACTGGTGGCGGATATATGTTGCAGGTGAACTCGGATTGGCATGATGGCGGCGGATATTTGGTGGCGTATATGGACTCGGATTGGTGGTGAATATGGCAGCGACGATGAAGTTGGTGTGGTGGTGGTATATGGCAGCAGCGATGATGATGATGCGGTGGTGATATATGGCAGCGGCGACGTAACAACCTGTGAACAGAACTCGAAACTCTAAAGGACTAGACGCTCAGACCAGCAACTTGACACGATGATGCAACCGCAAATTCAACAAAGCAAATACAGAAAAGATTATGCAAAGGCTCAGATTGGTTCGGATAGGATGACCTAACCCTATTTTTTTGGCTTTTTCGTGGACTATAGGTATGAAGAATAGACTCGATCTAAACTACGAAAAACTGTAAAATCTCACCGAGCAACCTGAAAATCTGATACCACTTGATAGAGGCAAAGGTGTCCCGATGTTTCGATCAGATGGTGGCTATCATTTTCTGTGGGAGTCGACCTTGACGATCCGACTACCAACGTGCGAGACGTCGCGCCTTAGCAATCGCTAAACCAACTTCCGAGGGTTATTGACCACGCTGGAGCATGATCAACCTGACCACGAGGGTTTGTTTCCTGCAAGCAAACGAAGAACAAGCAAGAAACTGAGATTGCAACCTGGATATTGCGAATATAAGATGAAAGCTTTATTGATCAAGGTGGGGTTCTGTGACGCCTTGGTCTGGTCGTTGAACACAAACGAAGTACGTGAAGTTGCAGCTATGGCGAAATTTTAATCTAAACAAAACCCAAAGCCTAAACGATGCCCTAAGAGCTGTATATATGGAGGAGAGAGGGGGAATTTCGTGGCCCTTGGTGGAGGGGTCCGAAACCAACCCTAACTCTTGTTTCCCCACACATACGGACTCTAAAAACAACCTATACTTAAGTACTTCGAAAATACATGGGCCTGGCCCAATAATAAGGTGACGCAGCACCAAAAATATCCTCTGGACGAAATTTATGAAGTGGCATCTTGTATATTTCGTCCCATGCTTCATGCACTCATTATGGTGGCTTCAGAGTCCTGGAATCATCACTTGTAACTCTGTTCTTGTTCCCCTTGCGCATGCCATCATCTCCATGCTTGAACTTGCTCCAAGGTTCATCTTTCTTGTCCAAGCTAGGCCCTTCATTCATAAGCAAAACAAATGTATCCAATTTAGGCAGCATCATATTCTCATGAACATTAGAATCGTTACCAAGAAACGAAAGTACCTGATAATTCAATTGGCGTGCGCGAGCTCTAGTAATCGGTCCAGTATGTATAGCAGCAGGGGCTGTGGGTGTAACAATGGTATTGATGTCCTCATCACCTTCCCACAGAACCCCGAAACCGTCGCGGATATGGAGCAGAGATCCAGAGGCCTTCCAAAATGTAATCGTGTGCGATGTAGCACACACTAAATTCTTTCGCATGTGTGGTACTGGTGATTAAGCATTTGTAATGACACAGTGAAACCATACGGTCTGTCGTAATGAATCGTTTGGGAAATAGTATGTAAGGCACACGGGCCAACATATGAACTGTGTATGATTTGTGCCTCATCATACACGAGTTTCCTGCATAACCCGTCTGCCATGCTAGACTCCATTGCACACGTTTGCCAACAATTACCGTCTGTGGTAATGTTCTATCACAAAAGATTCAGGAGCCCCTTCTCACACATACAAGTGCTACAGACCATTTGTGATTTGTTGGGTATCACCGACGGTTGCCGCAAGAGTGACGTGTGCTTTCATTTGAGATCCCACACATTTCCTGAAAAAATTAGGACTGGGATTGTATTTTGCATTCGGCGCAGTTTACTCCCAGTTCTCGTGTACGATAATGCGATATCACAAATGGTCCTAGAGACCCTACGCACACGTAGTAGCACTGCAAATCATTTGCAATCTGTTGTATATCACCGATGGTTCCACTACGATTGACGTATGCTTTCCGATGTGGATCGCACACACTCATTTAGTTGAACCGTGTGCGGAGCAATTGCCAGGTTAAAACAAAAAGGGCCATTTGCATTTCTGTCCCTAACTCGAACCACCTAATCAGATATACGCCTAATTCGAAAGCCTGCTCAAATTTGCCCCTCCGCCGTTAGGTGCCCTTATAGAAATGCCCTTTTGCGCCGTTACCGTCTGGTCAAACAGCTTTGACCGTCCTAAAAAAATAGCAAAAAAATCTAAAAAATCTAAATTTTGTGAGATCGAAGATACTCATGTGCCCAAGGTGTGTGCAAATTTTCGTGCTATTTGGACATTCCAGGAGCTCGTGGCGAGGAAAAAAAGTTAATCTGCACGCTTGTGAACAATAAATTTGAAATAAAATAGCAAAAAAATTAAAAAATATATGAATTTTTTTGGCATCAAAGTGGCTTGGGTGCACAAGGTGCTTCCAAGTTTTTGTGATCAAATGACATGCGAGGAGCTCTAGCAAGAAAAAACAAAATAGTCATTTTTTCCCAAGTTTTTTCCTGAGCCAAATTTTGTTTTTTTCTCCACAAGCCCCTCCAATGTCCAAACACAACAAAAATTTGCACGCAGCTTGCAGACCCGAGCCTCTTTCATGCAAAAAAATTTCATATTTTTTTGAATTTTCTTACTATTTTTTTGAATTTACTGTTCACAGGCTTACATATTTATTGTTTTTCCTCTGACATGAGCTCTTGGAATGTACGAACACCATGAAACTTTGCACGGACCTTGCGAACCTGAGTATCTTTGATCCCACAAATTTTCATATTTTTTAGAAATTTTTTGCTATTTTTTTCGAGATGGTCAAAGCCCTTTGACCGGCTTTGACCTGCTTTGACCGGGCGGTAACGGCATAGAAGGGTATTTCTGTAAGTGCACCTAACGGCGGAGGGGAAAATTTGAGCAGGCTTTGAAATTAGGGGTAAATCTAAGAGTGGGCACAAATTAGGGGCATAGATGTAAATGTCCCAAACAAAAATATCCCATTTTGACTCGGCACGCAAAAAGCAAACTCGCAACAATATTCAATTGAAAAAATAAACAAAAATATCCCATTTTGAATCGGCACACAAAAAGCAAATTCCCCACAATAGTCAATTGAACACATAGTGTCCACAGGAAGAACATTCATCAGATTTCGCAACAATTGCAATTGAACATATGGTAGCTAAATTCCAATGATTTGTCCACACATATATGCATTACATAATTAATCATAGTGTACGAAATACGAAGACCTCGTCAGATGGAAAACAATGGATCCATGCGTTATATATTTAGCGGCTAACTCTTACTCAATGTTTCAAGAGAAGGCATGCTTAAATCTTCATTATCACTAGTGGGATTGATGTAGTGATCCAGGAAGAAATCGATGATAAATCTCCAAACCATCAGCAATTCACCAGCCGGGAGCGGTTCAGGGGTCCTCGGTTTTAAGATGAGCTACAATATTTTTAAGATCAAAATGTGCCATATGAGTGGAGTAGAAGATATTAATTAAGATAGACTTACTAGTACTAATTCACGAGGGTCATCACAACTATCAACAGATTAGCAGATGGAGATCATGTGTCTGCAAACATAGTATCCACAAAGATTGGTCCCTGCTTCTTGCTGAGGACATTGAAATTTTTTGTACAAAATTAGTCATGTATTTGTCCTGTTAGGAACAACCTAACCGGTGTTAGATGTATTATTTTTTCTTTGGGCAAAATAGAAAGAGGTTTATTTAGAAGCTTGAACATTTGACTAGCGTAAGGAAAGGTATTTGCAGACTGTTGGATAAATTTTCCAAAAATAATGGATTTCGTTGTGTTACCGGAGAAATGATCTCGTGTTGTAGAGGTAGTTCCCTCTTGAACAGGTTCCCTGGTGTAGTTTTCCACAATGCGAGCACACTGCAAATGATGATGAATTTTGACAACATCAATTATTGAACCAGATATGAATGCAAATTAATTTCAACATCATATCCATGAATTGCTGAATATGCATCAGATCCTGAGCGTTTGTTGACTCTTTGAGAGAACCGATGTAGTAAAATGTGTTTTTGTCAATGAATACCAATATCCAGTGATCGCTACAAATTAAGAAAGCCATGAACTTACGAATTATGTCGAAATTTGAAAGACAATAAGTGTATGTCTGGTTGTTTACTTGACTTACCGTTCATGATATGGCCAGATAAATGATTCTACATGGGACGTGCTTTCGAAGAGACGGACAACCGTATCAATGGCCCAGTCCCGTAGGTCCTTAGCATGTATTGTTGTGCCATTTGCTAATTCAGGATCTATGAAATATACACCCTCCCTTTTTCTTCTCTATGTGTTCAATCCCCTGAGAGGAACAAAATGCAGTTAGCTCTTTATCATTTACAGCCTTGTATGGAGAAGTTGATAAGAGTTTGTTAAGTACTTACAAAATCAGGCATCTAACAAGAGTGGCATCGAGCATGTTGAAGTTGAAGAAGATATGTGAGTCCTCGAAACTCACATTGATGGAACCAGCATCGTGTCGGAAATGATCTCTATTGTAGTGGACTAGGAAAGCATTATGACCTGCTAAAATTTGATCCATGCAATATTCATGTAACTCACGACAACTGGAGCTACACGCATCAAAATATTCGCCAACAAGAAATGGCTGGCCATGGACGTAATTGCGTGCTTCAAGTATGTCTACTTTACTTTGAGCGAGCAACAAACGTACTTCTTCATCATCCATGGTGTCAGAAATAATATTACTCCCTTATTCGAACAAGCAGCTGTTAATTTGGTTCTAGGCGATGAGTGCTTTAAGTAAGAGGCAATCGTTCTCTTTCCTCTTCACTCTCCCGCTGCGCTTCCTCATGGTCGTGGGTGTAGCCTTTTTGGCCACTTCCTTGTTGGTACTTGAAGTATTTCTGGCAGAACGTCTAGTTGCCTGCAAGGTAGACTGCTGAGCAGACGGTTAAGCTTGGACGGACTGCTTAGCAGACGGTTTATCTATGCCGGATCACTGAGCTGGCGGTGCTGTTGTGACGGACTACTAGGTTGTAGCAGCAGAGGCATCGGACTGCTGACCATGTGTTGAAGCTATGTCAGGTTTCTGCGCAGGTGGTGCCAACTTGTCGATGTGCTGAGGAGGCTGTGCCAATGTGTTGGTTTGCTGAGCAGGAAGTGCTGACGCATTGGTATGTTGATCACGTGACTGCGGACCGACGGACTGATGAGAATTCGGTTCTGGACCTACAGACTGCTTAGCAGGAGGTTCTGAAGCATCAGACTGCTTAGCAGTCTGTTCCACCAAGTTTGTCTGCTAAGCATGTGCTGCAGCTGGGTCTCCCCCCGTTGCTTCTGCAACCGGCATCTGAACAGGTGGTGCGTCTTCAGCAGTTGTAGGCCTTGCCACTGGCTGCTTTGGGGCGGAGGATGACATGGCCTGTACACCACAAAGTCAGGCCGGCTGATCATAGGTTGATGCATTAGCCCGTGAGAGCTGCTGTGGCAAGGAGTGCGTTACTGGTTGAGGGCCCACAATGGTTGCTCTTGGCAGGGCTTCAGGGATCTCATCGATGAACTCTATTTCCTTTCGTGGCCACTTGATGTGATGTAACAGTGTTTCTCCCAAGGTCCTTTGCTCATCGAAGTCTCCTAGGACATTCTTCAGGGCAAATTCGTTGAATCCAAGCTTTACTTCAGTCACGTAGAACTTCACACAGCCCGGCTTCAATGGCACATTGTCCTAGAAGAGGCCATCTTCCAAGAAGGGTGGGAAAACCCAGGTTGTTACACATTTTAATGTACCTTCATAATGTGTAAGCACCCCCTTCAGTCTGTCTTTCATTCCAGATAGATCGGATATATCATCATCACAAGCAGTTGTAGTCTCAGTGTCGTTGGGGTCAGCTGATGCATAGCTAGTCTTGTGCTATGTTGTCGCGCAATAAGCAGCATCCTCCATGCCCGCCTCCCCTCCCATCTGCTGGCTATCTGTCAGTGTTAGAGTCTTGTGCATCATCATTGACTCCTCAACATCCTTTCGAACAGTCGGATAAATCTCCTTCCTCAACCTTTCATACAATGCATTCTGCTTCATTTCACTCCTCACTTTTTTCATGATGAGCCTCTCTTCATTGCTGAGTGTGAAAGCCCTCTTATGCGGGACACTAACACCTATACCCCTTGCACGGCCAGGGGGCTCTTTTGTTTCCACAGTAATGGACATAATGTCACATGGCCCTAAGTTCCTGTAGAACCTTCCAGGGATCTTGGAAGCCTCTAACATCACTTCATACAGTTTGGCATCACATGCATTTTCAAAGTAATAAGTTTCATCATCACGCCTCTTTGCACGTGCCCGCAAGTAGTCTCCGGCGCGTTCGCCCCTGATTTCACTAAAGGCCGGTTTCCCACCCGCCGCTACTGCTTCTTTGTCCTCCTGTTCCCATATCAGTTTCATGCCGTAGTATCCTGCCACACCCATACGGTGGGGGTGTATGTTCTTCTTCTGAAGTTCCGATTGCTTGAAAGTCTTCTCAGCAAACTCTTTAGTTGCCCTGACCCTTTTGAATTCTTCCTAGTATACCTTTGTATTTTGGGGGTATGTGGGGATTGGGTCCTTGCCTTCACTCAAGTACTTCTTGTACAACACGTGCTTCAAGTTTCTCCAAGCATCCCTAGCCTTCTTCAGTGCAGCGTGTTCCACCTGCATTCTCCATTGCTCTGGAACGTTGAAGTGATCCATTATCTCCCGGACTATCCTTCGTCGTGTTTCTGTGTCAGCCTTCCGAAACCCCGGCGGATTAATGTTGAGCCTTGCCCTGCCAACAAATCCACACACACTCCTGAACCTCATGCGTGCTTTATCTGGTTTAGTTGGAGCCTAAGACTTTAAATCAATCTCGGTTACTTCATATACACCTTTAGGCTGGTATGTGGGCTTCCTTGGAGCGCTCCTCCATGTCCTAGCCGGAAGGGTAATTGTTGCAGCTCTATCCCGTTCAAGACTACTTGATCCCTCATAATCTGCTGAAGACCTAGGGTTGTCCGAATCAGATGAAGATACATGGCATGAAGCATGAGTGTTGTCGCTCTACTGGGCATCTACATAGAACACATGCAAAACTCAAGAAAGGAGGATAAGCATAAAACTAACAACTTGGTATCAAGCTTTCTAAACATGCCATGCAATAATTTAGAAAATGTACGGCTAATTTGTTAAGTTTGTGTGACTCGGGCGCCCGCGATCTGTAAATAGGAAGTAACTTATTGGAAGAAATACAACTTATATGTAGTAAGGAAGGTAGATAACGAACATATATACGCTCTCTATTATTTTATAGCCAATTTGGGAACATACAGAACGAACTTGGAAGAGGGATTGTGAGGAGATATGCCTCACCACGATGGAGAGCAGTAACTAACAGGCTTCTTAATGCAAACCCCGCCGAACCACAGGAGAAGCGAGGGTTACTACATCGATATTCTCGAGGGTGGCTGGCGAGCAAACGAAGATGGCGAGGCGCGGGCCGCCGTGTGCTGGGAACAACAGTGGAGATAGGCTTGATGCCGAAGAGCGGGCACACGGTCGGGGTGAGCACGACGGAACCGGAGAGGGTTCTGCTGTGGATCTGTGGGGGGGGGAGCTGGCGAAGGAGATTGGGTGGACTAGTTGAGTGAAACGCTGGCGGACGGTGGGGTGTTGGGGGCTCCGGGTGTTGGTGGCCTAGGTGAAAAGGGTGAAAAATATCCCTGGTCGTCGTGCACGCGAAAAGGCCTATGCAAATGGTTGCCTCTAAGCGCTCGTGTGCACAAACAGAATAATTTCATTTGAAATGAAGACGTACTAATTTTGAAATCAGGGCATGATTTCATCGTTTCGCCTCTAAATTTTTCCCATGTAAACCAATCACAATTTTACCACGGGTTTGATTTGCTCGCGCATTTCAGGTCTCGTGTGCTATATGTAAGACATTTTTTGGAATTTACCGTGCATGTTGGCATATAAATCAATTCCTAGCCGGACTGCATTTCCTGTCAAAAGGGATGAGGATTGCCGTTCGATCTGGGATAATCTAATGGTGCAGGCGTACATTCCGTGGGGTTTGGTTCTGGCCAATCAGAACGCACGACTCAGATCGAGCGTGCACCAAAGGGGGGGCATCGGCCACGGTTTGGTAGGCAAACAGCTTTGTGTGCGAACCGTGTGCTATTTGAAAACAATTTTTTGGGAGGGGCTATTTGAAAACATTTACATGTGTTGTCGAAAGGGATGAGGATCACCGTCCGATCAAGGAGAATCCAACGGTGCAGACGTATGATCCATGGGGTTTGGGTTCTGGCCAATCAGAATGCATGACTCAGATTGCGCGCGTGGCAGAGGGGGGGTGCATCGGCCATGGTTTAGTGAACACACGGATTTCATGAGTGAACCATGTGCTCTTCGAAAACATTTACATTACCTAACATCATATTTTTGTTCGAATGAAAACATGAGTTCATCGTTTCGCCTCCAAATTTTTTTCATGGTATGAAATCATGAGTATAGTGGAGAGTGTCATATACTAGTATCATGAATATACAATATATATGATACTACCTTTAATTAATTATAACGCATAGTATAATACATAGAGTATAGTATCATATATAGATCATATGTATTGCCATGCATGACACAAATTAGCATCACATTTAACATGATACGGTATCTACCTATATGTTACTCTAACCCTCTTTATATATATTTAATTCTTTGCCACATCAGCATACTTGTTATTTCCGAGTGCATGACATCGTCGGCTATGATACCACCACTATGGCCAGCCTTATATAGTTGGGAGTATCGTATACTATATATATAGTATCATGCATATGATACTAGTGTATGATGCTACCAGCGGCGGAGGCAGGAATCGTAAATTTATGATCTTGAGGGGGGGCCTGATTATTGAAACATAACAAAAAGTTTAATGTTCACGCCCAAAATACAACAAAGAAGTGACTAATGTTGGGGAGGGCCGAGGCCCCTGCTGCCCCCCCCCCCCCCCCCCCCCCGTGCCTCCGCCACTGAATACTACGTACCTTCATAGTGCATATATAGTATCATAGTGTAGTATATATCATAGATGACCGTATTTATGGCCACGCATGACACGAAGTAGAATAGCATTTATTCTATATATATGTGTGTGTTACGGTATCTACCTATGTTACTTCTTCTTTCCCACATCATCATATGTTCTATTCTCGAGTGCATGATACCTGCTATGATACCCCCACTATGGCCACCCTAATAAGGCTGGTCGTAATATTAGAGTATCAAGCGGTATGATGCATGCCAACTAGACTTTTTGGATGATGTGGCACATAGTTAAATGAGGAAAGAGAGGGTGTGGTATCATATCATGATACCATATCATATTAATGTTGTACTACTTTGTGTCATGCATGGCAATTAATAAGGCAACCTAAGATACTAACTTATGATACTATGCATGCGCGCATTACGGAGGTATTGCCGATCATATACTACACTACTAGGAAAAGGCCTACTAATGGCGCACCGGTTTTGCCTACTAATGGCGCATCACCGGTGCGCCATTAGTAGCACGCCACTAGTAATTTTTACTAATGGCGCACCACTGGTTTGCCATTAGTATCTGGTATACTAATGGCGCACCATCCAGTGCGCCATTAGTATATAACACCATGCGCCATTAGTGTGCCTCCCAGGGGCCATATTTAACCATGTGCTTTGGCACACTAATGGCGCACTGCGGATAGATGCGCCATTAGTATACTTGGCATACTAATGGCGCACTCTGTCTTGATGCGCCATTAGTATCCTTTGGCATACTAATGGTGCACTCTGTATTGATGCGCCATTAGTATCCTTTGGCATACTAATGGCGCACCTTGTGGTGATGCGCCATTAGTATGAATATTTTTTTTACTTTTCTGATTTTTGCGCAGGTTACAAAATATATTATTTGACAGAATATAGACAGTAGCACACAGCAACAGCAGATTCATCGAATACAATAGAAGATTAGTCTCCGAATACAATTCATCATATTAGTCTCCGAATTCAAAAGACCGAACAAAGATAAAACATTACAAGTCTCAAGACCGCGAGTATCGAGTTTGTCTTCACATTACAAGTCGATATCAATCATCTAAACTACCATCACATAGAAGAGAGCTGCGGTCATCACGATGAGCATCATCGCGATCAAACTGGTCTTCATCCGGTTCCTCCAACGCTCCCTCCTCTCTCCCGCTAGATAGCGGGCGTATCTAGATTCGGCCTCCGCCCTAGTGGTGTACCCTTTGTAACTATTACCGCTGAAACGGTGAACCTGTCCCGACACTCCTCCCAGTCGTCGTAGACTCTGGGAACCTTACCCTTGTACACGACATACGATGACATCTCTATGCACAAGCCAAACAACAGACAATGCATACATAAGTAATATATAAGTATGCAACAAAAGGATCGGAAGAGAAAAGCAAGGCATTAATAGCACGATTCATGGTCCTACTAATAAATAGCATCGATTACATCTAAGTTGAACGACTGTCCAAACCAAAGAGACATACAATTCATTAAAGTTTAATTACAACATGAGCCAATCAATGTTTCAGAACTACACATCACTACTTTCGACTCAACTCATGGACAGGAGCGTGGATGAAGCCGCCGTCTGTCGTGATGGTCATGAAATTGCGGGCGTTGTCAGCCTGCATTTGTAGCATTCCGTCTATCTCAATGTTGGACAGTTGATATCTGAGGAAGAACTGCCCCGGGGTATGAAGGACATCTTGATGGATGATGTTCGCAAACTCCGACTGGATGCGAAAGAATTCTTGTCTGATGTCCGCGTCCTGGATTGCCGACAAGCTCGCGGCCCAATCTTTGAGATTATTTGGTAGCAAAAGGTGATGATGGTCCCTTACGATCGCCCGCATGTGATGGAGGGCGTAGTAGGCATCCTTCTGACCGCTAGGCGGCTGCTTGATGCAGCAGAACGTCATATTGTGGGCGAACACGTGCTTGCCGTACTTACGAACCGCCCTGATGAAGGTGCCTCCAGATTTGGCGTAGCCAGGGAGAACATCATCAAGAACTTTCTTGATATTTGTGTAGTCTATCTTGGAGTTACGGTTCGGGTCGAAATACGTGGCCATGGAATATTTCGGGCTTAAGAGGATGAGTGTGCAATGTGTGTCACTGCACAGAACATGGAATGTTAGAAGAAAAAAGAACGATCGAAATCTAAGAAATCATATGTTACGGGGCGGTTAAGGGATGACTTACTCGGGAAGTAAGGCACAAGGAAGTTATCCTTATCTGGGTTTGCCAGAATGACGTCTTCGAGGTGTGAACTCGCGACTTGGCGGTCCCCAGCGCTGCTCAAGAGCTTGGCACACATGTAGAAGGGGTCGACGATCACGATGTCCGGGGTCTTGTCTCTAATGATCCGCATCTCCATACTCAGTGAAAACAGCCGAACGAAGGTGTAGTGCAGCGGATGAAGGTTGAACATAGCAAAGATGTCATCAAACCGCAGGACGATCGTACCCCCGATGGCACCATCCACAAAGCCCTTCCCTCTGGCACCTTGGCCACGAAAACCGGGTATGCCACATAATTCTCTCTGAGACGACGCTTCTCCAAAGGAAGAACACTGTCGTGCAGACTCTGCATAGCACCGGTTGCAGCACTGAGCATATTTGCCGGTAGCATCGCCCTACCCGCCACATGCACCCTCCTTGAGATATCCTTAGGTGAAGGTGGCCTGTCCTAAGCACGGATCGTACTCGGTGCCGGCTGGCTCGCACCGGCGGCCTTTTTAGTCAGCCGTTTCCGGCCCTTCTTCTTGATCTGCTGTAATGGGACCGAGTTCTGCTCACAGACCGCCTTCTTGAGCGTGTTGGGGCTGATAATATTTGGCACCTTCACTATCTGAGGCTCGGTGAAGGCGGCAGCTGGAGGCTTCTCCTGAGAACTGAACGCCAGACGATGCCTATTGCAATTGGGTTTCTCCATCGTACCAGCTAGATCGCGGTCGTCTTGTTTGGGTTCTTGAGAAGGAGGCCCGCAGAACTTGTCACCATACCCATGTTCGGCAAAGTACTTATCGACGTTGGTAAATGTACCCTCGTCATCCGGATCCTGTGCCATAGGGATGTCCGGCATGTCCGGTAGCGTTGCGGCGTTCTTGCCATGGCTTGGCGCCGGCACGACTGGCGGTCTTGTCTGTGGGGTGGTGTCCCCTGCCCCCAAATGAATCTGGCTCTTCGGCCAAAGCAGGGCCAGCTTACGCAGGCGCTGAGGGTCATCTCATCTTCTTCATCGGCCCCAGCAGGTCGAATCAGAGGTAACAGCTCGTCGTAGCCTGGCAGCACCCGAACCACTTCAACCCTATACATTGTGGGTGGCATCGGATTACCGTGGAACACAGGGTTGCCCGGTTGAACGATTCTGTCCTTGGTGAAATCGACCAACTCGCCGCCCACGAAGTGCAGGAGAGTGCAAGGAACGTTGGAGGTGCCCTCCGAAAACATGTAGGGCGTTAGGGATGCCCAGTCAAAGGCAAGGAGATGAAGTCCTCGGCCGAGAGGCTTGGTTACCGTGATGCCGTCGAGCTCGGCTAATGTCGAGGCATCGCCAACGGCGGGCGTGCAACTGACGGAGGGGCCGCTTGCTGGCGAGGTGCCGGCCGGCGTACAACCGGGTGCATTAAGCTCCAATGCCGGCGTCGGAGACACCAATACCGCCGCCGCCGGAGACACCAATGGCGCCGCCATCGTAGACACCAATACCGCTACCGCCGGAGACACCAATGGCGCCGCTGCGCGTTGTGTGAGTTGCTAGCCCTGAAGCTAGGAATCGGGGGCGGCCCCTGTTGGCCACCCGCAATCCACGTCGTTATCCCATGAATCAAGGTAGGCGTAATGCCGGTAAGCGTCGATCCCAGTTGTTGTTGCACTTGCTCTTGGACCATCTCCGGAATCCGCGCCACTTGCGCCTTGAGTGCTTCAACCTCGCGCGACTGGCTTTCCGAGCTGGTCTTTTTCTCCTTTCGCCCACCAGCGCCATAGTATGACGACCATTTTGTGGACAAGCCTTTGCCGGCCACATGACCAGCCGACGTCGGCTTATTGAGCTTATCCCTGTTTTTCATTATGTTCAATGCCCTATTCAAAGGGGTGTTGAAAGCGGAGCTCTGAGACGACCCTGCGCTACTGCTTTCTTTGTCCTGCGGAAGGAACGTGAACCATTTAGAAATATTGGGGATTAATTAGAATGCAACCATATGGAGCTAATTACGCAGGGGTGTATTCCTTACCAGAACAAGCTCAAGCTCCTTGGTCTTCGGATCCGTGGTAAGCTCCTTTGTTACCGGGTCCTCCTTGTACCGGGCCCTGAGAAAGTTCCTGGTCTGCTTGTCACTATATTTCTCGAAGCGGGGTGGTAGGCCTTGCTCGGCACGCTCCGCGTCCTCCTTGTCCCATACAGGCTCCGCCACTCTGTAACCGCCGGGACCGAGTTGGTGGACCCCTATGTTCAACTGCCGCATTTCTTTCCCCCACTGACTTGATTCGGAGGTTGCGGGGCTCTCGCACTTGATCTTGAACTCCTTGTAGTCATCTTCGCTCATCAAAGGATATTTCGCCTTGATCTTCTCATAACTATCACCTTTGTCAATCATTGCCTTCACCGTGCTTTTCCAAGTAGACAGGGTCGTGCTCATCATCGTGAGGGAGGCACCGTTCACTTTATTACCCGAGAGGCGTGTGTTTGTGAACTCAGCAGGGAACTTGTATCGTTCGTGCAGCTTCGTGAAGAGGAGGCTGCACAAATTCCCTCGGTCCTTATGCCTTAGGTTCTCGGTGTTGATCGAGGCGATGCTCCCGAGAATGCACCCAAGCTGAATCGAGTACCCCTTGACTACGTGTTTGGGCATCGTCGAATGCCCGTCGGAGTTCACTTCAGTAAATTCCTCCCTGACGATGCCGAGCACGTTCGGGTGCCGGTCCTTCCATTGCCTCTTCGGTTGGCTGCCATCTGTGCGTGCACCGCCATCATCAGTGGTGTCATCCCCGACGCCACTAGGGGTTGTGTAGTCAGGATCGGTGTCTTCCGCGGCGTCCTCATAGCGGTGAGGTTCTTCCTCCAACTCCTGGGACAGCTCCCAGAATTGCTTGCCGCCCGAACCGCCGGCCTCATCGTTGTGGGCTATGTTTCGCTCTAAATAGGAAAAAAGTTTGGTCAAAAAGTTGGTTATTGTCAAGGAACAAGATCATGGTCTCATCATTTAGGGTTTGTCGACACCGAGGCATCCTAAAAGCTAAGCTTTTATCATTTAGGGTTTGTCGACGCCGAGGCACCCTAAAAGCCTAAGCGTACATCATTTAGGTTCTCATCAACACCGAGGCACCCTATAGAAGCCAAGGTTTCATCATTTAGGGTTTGTCGATGCCGAGGCACCCTAAATGCTAAGTTAAGTTTTCATCATTTAGGGTTTATCGATGCCGAGGCACCCTAGGTTGGGCCTAATCACTTGGCACTAATCACTTGGCTCTATTGCCACCTATGCAGCAAGAATGGCGGGGCAGTTGATCCTACTTAACTAAGTACTAAGATACCCCGGCCCATGCATTAGTCGCAAGTACCCCATATGTCCTATTTTTAGCAAAGTTATGCTAAAATTCATGGAAAATTTCAGCATGACCTTTGCTGAAAATAGGACATATGGAGTACCCGAATTTGCCGGAACGGAAGTTAATCGACATTCCGGCAAACTCAAGGGCCTCTCGGGATACCTGCAATATCATTATCCCCGCGTAATGAAGTCACCAATGGGTTATTTCAGAAGATCATAAGTAGCATCATCACAAGTACAACATCATCTATAGCTTTATATTAACAAAGCATCAGCACATATACAAAAGACCACTTATGCTAACAGTATGGTTTATATCAGATTCAGAGTTAGAAACAGGAAAAACCGGTGCTTCAAAGCCTACTGGACACAATTTACATCTATCAGTACGGGGTGTCCTAACTAATTTCAAGTGTTCACAGGTGAACTTGTACCATGGATGAGCCTAGTGCTTCATTAGTCAACTGAACAGAGATAATAGGGCATAACACCATACATACTGTCCAAGGAAATTAACTGAATAGTATTATGTCAAGTTCAGTTTGAAAATTCAGCTACTACTTGAGTGATTTGACACCAAAAATTACTCCCAAAAATTACAATGATTGTATATTGACTGCATATATTCACTGTACAGGACTGAATTCAGTCAAGAAAACCTGTCAATTTCTGTTCACTGCATAGGTGAGAGGTTAACTAACTGCCTCAAAGGCATAATCAATGCATCAGCTCGAAGAAATAATGTGATTGACACGTCAAAACTATGACAGAAATGTAAAACTTGATGGCAACTACGACATGGCAAGAAACAACTCATATGTAGTGATGGCAGAACGTATGAATTTGCCGCAGCAAAATTTGGTTCTTCCTAAAAACAAAATGGAAAAATTGTGGTGGAACGAATCAAAATTTGCCATTCACTGCATATTGGAAATTGCCCTAGAATACCCCTACCAGTTCTGAACCAGATCAAAAACTACATATCAAAAAAATACCATGGTACAGAATGGTGGTGAAATTTGCCATGACATTTCTACTAGTGCACTAGGTCATGGCATGTCATCTGTACTAGTCTACTGGGTCATGGGATGCAATTTGGGGTGAGAAAACTAAACACAAAATTCGGATGTGCCTCTACTGGGTCATGGCACATCAATTTACAGATAATAAAACTAACAAAAATGAAAAAAAGACGGGGGGTTGAGGATGTTGCCACCAGCAGTGGAAAAGGAGGAAGGAGGAGGCCCTCCCCAATCTTGCAACCATAGACTACCACGGTTGAGGGGAGGGAGGGAATGGGGAATGGTGGAGAGAGGGAGGAAGGAGGAAGGAGGAGAGGTACCTGGTCGCCGGAGGGGTTGGGGTCGGGGTCGGGGTCCGAGCTCGTCCGGTTCCTCGCTCGCCACGGTCGAAGGAGAGCAGGGGGCCGGTGGAGGAGGACGGCAGGGGCAGGCGGGGTGGAGGGAGCACCTTGGTTGGGGCGGAGCGGCGAGGGTGACGGGGCGACGGAGCAGCGAGGGCGACGGGGCGACGTAGCGGCGAAGGCGACAGACGGGAGGATGAGGCGCGGCGAACGGCGGCGGTCGAAACCCTAGGCGGTCGCTCGCTTGCTTCTGGGGTTGGGTTGGGGGTGGGTCGATCGATCGATGGGGATCTGGTGGCAAGGGAGAGGGAGATAGCTAGGGGGAAGCTTACTAATGGCGCACCAGACCTGAGTGCGCCATTAGAAATCTTTTTTTTAGATAGCAATGGTGCACCCCGCAGCGGTGCGCCATTAGAAATCTTTTTTTAGATAGCAATGGCGCACCCCGCAGCGGTGCACCATTAGAAATCTTTTTTCTTAGATAGCAATGGCGCACCCCGCAGCGGTGTGCCATTAGAATTTTTTTTATTACAGCTCGAGCACAGGTTATATTGCACCTAACCCAATCCGCATCAGAACCCGCCCATTAGCCCGATTGGTCAGCACGCAGCACACACACTAGGAGGTCCTGGGTTCGATTCCCAGGCTCCGCAATTTTTTTTTGCATTTTAAATGCTGTTTGATATTTATTTGTGTTTAAATATGTTCAAACTTGTTTAAATCATAACAATAATATTTTTTTTATAAAAACAGTAATAATTTTTTTAAAATATATTCAAATTTGTTACTTGAAAATATCATCGGCGGCGGCGGTGGAGCGGGGGAGGGTACGGGGGGCCGGGTGCTCGTCGGCGGCGGTGGAGGGGGATCGAGATCGAGTGTCCTCATGAATTCAAAAAGTGCCCGTGAAATTTAAAAATATTCATGATATCAAAAAGTGCCCATGAAATACAATCGAGAAATGAAGACTACGATTTAAATACAATCGATCTTAGCTAGCTATCTGTTCACAATCTTCTTGCCCTTCTTTTTTGCAAATGGAGTTCTTCTGTGGAACGGACGTCCTTTAGGTAGGGTGGTCCTGCTTCTTCTTGTGGTGTGTGCTGCTACTTCATCGTCGTCGTCATGTTCGATCTTCGAGTCGCCATACTTGTCGAAGTCTTGCTCATTGGCTACTCCATCCATTCTGATGATCTTCCTTTTTCCTCTCCTCACGACAACATGACTGGGCTTTGACGGGTCGGTAATGAAGAAGCATTGGTCCACTTGGGAAGCCAGTACCCATGGCTCATTTTTCGCGGTGACGTTTGCGCCCGCGGTCTTGGATTTGGCTTCGGGTATAACCATGGTGGTGAAATACCGGTCTTCTTTTAGGACGCTCTTGGCCCATCTGACACGGAACATCGGGACCTTCTCTCCAGCGTAGCTCAGCTCCCAGATCTCCTCGATCCTTCCGTAGTATCTGTCCTTGTCATTACCGGTGTAGGATTCCATCGTTACCCCGGAGTTCTGATAACCATCGCTCTTCATGTCCTTGTCCTCGGTGTAGAATGTGTAGCCGTTGATATCGTACGCCTCATAGGTCATCAGGTTGTGCTCGGTGCCCTGTGACAAGGCGAATATGAGTTGTTCTTCCGCGGAAGAATCCTCATGTAAAGGGTATGACAGAAGCTTCTGCTTGAACCAACGCGTGAAACATGAGTTGTGCTCTTTGATTATATCTCCGTCCGTCCTCTGTTGGCCTCGGTCATTGTACGTCTTCTCAATAAAGGTTTTGTGCTCTACCACCCAAGGATCGACCATGTCTATGTGTTGTAGCGCGACTAGGTTTGCTCTTTCAAAGTCGGCGAGTCGACCCTCGAAGTCGTTATGCATTTCGCGGCGACCCTCACGGTGACCCCATCCAGCGATCCTGCCGAGGAGCCTGTTGACGGGCAGACCAACAGGGTTCTCGATGCCTAGATAATTCGTGCAGTAGGAGATGCACTCTTCGGTCAGAAAGCCCCTGGCTATACTTCCCTCTGGACGTGACATGTTGCAAACGTATCCTTTGATGACACCATTCATCCTTTCGAACGACATCATGCTGTGCAGGAACGTCGGCCCGAGTTGGATGATATCCTCCACGATATGGACCAGCAGATGCACCATAACGTCGAAGAATGCGGGAGGGAAGTACATCTAAAGCTCGCATAGTATCACCACGATCTCTTCCTGTAGCCTTCTGAGTTGCCTCATGCCAACCGACTTCCGAGAGATGACGTCGAAAAAGTTGCATAGGCCAAATAGCGTTTCACGGACGTGCGCGTCCATGATCCCACGGATTGCAACTGGAAGTATCTGCATCATCAGCATGTGACAGTCGTGAGACTTCATCCCGCTGAACTTCTGCTTCGCTGGGTCTAGGTATCTGCTTATCTTCCCCGTGTAACCGTAAGGAAGTTTTACTCCTACGAGGCAGGTGAAAAACTGCTCGATCTCCTCCTAACTTAGAGTGAAGCACGCGGGAGGGTAGTCACTTCCGGTCTTCTTGGCCTTTTTGCCTTTGCGACGAGTTTCTGTGTCCTGCTTCGCCTCATCATCATCATCATCATTAGCGTGAAGCTCCTTCCTGATGCCCATTGATTTCAAGTCTGCCCTTGCTTTCGGCCCACCTTTGGTCCTCTCTGGCATGTTGAGCAGGGTACCAAGCAGACTCTCGCACACGTTCTTCGTGATATGCATGGCATCAAGGCTGTGAGGCACACGGTGGATCTTCCAGTACGGCAAGTCCCAGAAAACAGACCTCGTTTTCCATACCTTCAGCAGCGGCTCTGGCGCCTTTCGCTTCTTTCCCGGCTCTGGCGCCTTTTGCTTCTTTCCCGGCAGTGGGCAATCTTTCCAATTTTTCAACAGCTCATCTATTTCCTCGCCGCTCCTCGTACGTGGGCGTTTTCGGGGTTCGGTTTCACCATCGAACAGATCCTTGCGTTTCCTCCACGGGTCATCGTCGCGAAGCCACCTTCGATGTCCCATGAACACGGTTTTCGAAGATCCGGGATCTCTATCTAGCTGGCGATACATTGTGTCATCCATGCACCTTACGCATCCAGAAAATCCATGGACTACCTGCCCCGCGAGATATCCGTAACCGAGATAGTCGTGCACCGTCGTGAGCAGTGCGGCTCTCATAGGGAAATATTCTTTCTCTGCGCGTCCCACGTATTGGCTGGCGTTTTCCACAGCGTGTCTAGCTCCTCTTTCAGCAGCCCCACATACAGATTGATGTCGTTCCCTGGTTGTTTCGGCCCTTCAATTAGCATACTCATGTGAATGGACTTCCTCTTCATGCACAACCAGGGGGAAGGTTGTACATCCACACAAACACATGCCACGTGTTATGTGTGCTTCTCTGGCTGCCAAACGGATTGACTCCATTGGTGCTAGGTATGATGTTCCTTGGATCCTTCCCAAATTCTAGGTATTCGAAGTTCAACGCTTGCCACTGGCTCGCATCCTTAGGGTGACTCAGCATCTTGTCTTTTTTATTTATCTCCGGATCATTTCCGTCATCTTCCCGCTTCTTCTCCTCCCTATCCGCGTGCCAACGCAGGAGCTTTGCTACCTTAGGGTCCGCAAAATACCGCTGCAGACGAGGAGTGATCGGAAAGTACCACACCGATTTTCGAGGAGCTTTCTTCCTCTTCTTGTATCGAGTGACGCCGCACACCGGACATATGGTAGACTCCACGTGCTCGTCCCAATAAATGATGCAATTGTTCATGCACACATGGTATTTCACGTGCGGTAAATCCAGAGGACACACGATTTTCTTTGCCTCCTCGAAACTGGTCGGGCACTTGTACCCCTTGGGAAGACGTTCGTGCCAGAATGACATGTTCTCGTCGAAGCATGCGTCGGTCATTTTGTGTTTTACCTTCATCTCCAGAGCCATGAGCGTTACTTTCAGGCGGGTATCCTCAGGCCTGCATCCTTCATACAATGGAGTAACCGCGTCTATCTCCATTTGATCCATCTTGGCTTTCTCTCGGGCGGCAGCTCTTGCGTTATCCGTCTGCTTGAGAAGCAGCTCTTGAATATGAGGGTCCTGCACCCAGCCTCCATCGTCGTCTTCTCCGGCATCTTCATCTTCATAATCATGCCCTTCGTCTTGATCTTCCTCATCATCATGTACGACATCTTCTACATGATGACTATGTACAGCATCACCGTCGTGATCATGTGCTGGAGATTCTTCGTCTTCTCGCCCGCCCTCGCCGCGGTGGTACTTGTCTTGTTGCCCTTCCTCATTTCTTGCCCGGCCCCCATGGACGACTTCATAGTCATGTTCATCACCTTGCCACCGATAGCCATCCATGAAACCACGCAAGAGTAGGTGGTCCCGCACCTGCCCGGAATCCGGGTCCACAATAAGGCTCTTCAGCTTGCATCTTCGACACGGACATCTTATCTCCGTCTCGTTCTTTTGAAGCATCTCGGCCTTCGTGGAGCTCAAAAACCTATTCATGATGCCTTCGGTCATCGTTCGGACCATGGTCGCCTGCGGGGTAGAGCAAAATGATATTTTAGAACCAAGAAAAAATTTGGCATGACCTTCCCTAAAAATAGGACCAAAAAGAATGCATAGTGCCAAAATTCTCGCCAAAACGGAAATGAATCAACATTCCGGCAAAATATTGGCAACTATCGCATTTCAAATACCGGTACCTGCAAACACAAACATATATGCAACACCACAAACACATGCAACACCACAAACATACATAGATCTAGCTAGGCCACAAAAAGTGCATGTGCACGTTGTTGGAGCGAGCTAGGGAGAAAAAAAGTAGATCTACATCATGAAGATAGCTTTCCCCTTACTTACCTATCAAAAAAAGGTAATTTCACCACTTAATTTTGATGAATCTATGGTGGAAATGAGGTGAGGAGGAGGAGGCAGCCGAAAGCTTGGAGAAGGAGGTGGAGGGAATGAAGTGGGGAAAGTGAGTGGGTAGGTGTGGGGCTGTCCAAAATATCTTGTTGGGGTCCCAGGTTACTAATGGCGCACCACCTGCAAATGTGCCGTTAGTAACCCTGGTTACTAATGGCGCACCTGCAGGTGGTGCGCCATTAGTAGTTTTGCAGAAAAGTAAAAAAAATATATACTAATGGCGCACTTTTACAGGGTGCGCCATTAGTAGTTTAAACTAGTAATGGCGCACTGTGAGGCGGTGCGCCATTAGTAGTTTTGCAAAAAAAGAATAAAAAAATTCAGTACTGGCGCACTCCATGTCTGGTGCGCCATTACTAGTTAGAACTAGTAATGGCGCACCAGAGGTAGGATGCGCCATTAGTATGTATGTAAAAATGAAAAAAAAATATCACTAGTGGCGCACCAGTTCTCTGGTGCGCCATTAGTGTCTTCCACACTAATGGCGCATCACCAACTGGTGCGCCATTAGTATATAGTAGTGGCGCACTACTTCCCTGGTGCGCCATTAGTGTCAATCCTATCTATAGCCCTTTTCCTAGTAGTGCTAGTATCATGCATATATACTCCCTCCTTTCTAGTTTATAGGCTTATCTCAAAATTTTAGTTTTTCCATTTTATAAGGCTCAATTTGGTTGTTCTCCATCACATGTTCAGATTCCAAGGTGCATTAAATCATTGCATGCAAGTATAAAGAGAAAGGTGACCAATGCATGTACTTTATGCATGCATGTATTGCAATTAATACATTGGAAAACATAATTTTTTGAGGAAAACAAAAACATTAATTGGGTGTTTTTGCAAACTATAAAAAGTATTCCACCACTCACCATCTACCTTGGTTGGTGAGATTTTTGAATTGAGCCCTATAAGGATGGTTGTAATGGGGAGTATCATATACTAGTATCATGCATATGATATATACTAGTGTATGATACTACTTCCGTAATGCATAGTATCATAAGTTAGTATCTTAGGTTGCCTTATTAATTGTCATGCATCACACAAAGTAGTACAACATTTAATATGACACGGTATCATGATATGATACCACATCCTCTCTTTCCTCATTTAATTGTGTGCCACATCATCCAGAAAGTCTAGTTGGCATGCATGATACCGCTTATGATACTACCATTACAACCAGCCTAAACCAGAAAGGAGGGATTAATACTAACTAGTCTATGATATACTAGCTACCTCACTAAAATAGATGATGTGGCAAGCAATAAATGAAGAAAGAGAGGAAAGTGGTAACATAGCTAGTTACTAGTAGTATGAGTACCATCACACATCTCAAGGCAAGATGAGTCTATAGCCTAATAAATGAAGTGTTGCATGTTACTACACATATGTTACTCCCCACTATGGAGGTAGTAGCATAGACTAGTAACATTCTATGTTACTACCCATTGTGGCTAGTCTTATGTCACTCTATTGTACTTGCTCTAATGCATAGCATCATAGAGTATCTAGTATCATATGTAGTACTTTATTTATATTGTCATGCATGACACATAATAGCATAGCATTTATTATGATACGGTTTCAAGATATGATACTTAACCCTCTCTTTCTTCATTTAATTAATTATATGACAGCTAATCAAAATTGCCTAGTTGTCATGCATGATACTAGCTATGATACCCCCTAACTATCATCCTAGCAAAGAAGGTGTACACATCATTTGTGCGTTGCTTTGTGAGTTTTCATCTATTTGTTCGAGAAGCGGGGAGAAGTTTCAAACATTTTGGCCATGAGGTGCGGCCACTAGCGTAGGCCTAGTTGGTATTTTAACTACATGAAATTCAGATGGAGTTCGGACATCAACAAAATCGATGTGCGTGCTCTCATGACCTCGTGGAAAAAATTGGTAAAATTTGGCACAAGTTTTGATGACCGCTCCTTCCAAACCGGAGCATCTCACATGAAGGATCATGGTTTTCCAAAAGGAGACATGTCAATTCAAACTCATGTGGCCGGTGACTTCATCTTTTGGCCTCATAAAAATTTCCACGGTACGCAATCACCATTATACCACAGGTTTGATTTTCTGGCGCATTTCAGGTATCGTTAGCTATATTTAAGACATTTTTTGAGATTAACATGCATTCGGTGCATAAAAAATTACAACCGGAACTGCATGTGCTGTCGAAAGGGATGAGGATCGCCGTTCGATCTGGGAGCATCCAACGGTGCAGACGTACGATCCGTGGGGTTTGGGTTGTGGCCAATCAGAAAACACGACTCAGATCGTGGGCGGGGTGGTGGGGTTTGGTCGGCACACGGCTTTCATCAATGAACCGTGTGCTATTCGCAAACCAGATTGCATATTTTTGTTCACACATACTATAGTGAGATCAATTGAGTGTGCTACCTCTATGATATAATAATAATAACAAAAAATAGTTCATATTCATTGCCTGAGCTGACAGCATATCAAGGTCAACATATTAGCGGTTCTTACATCAACAGAAAACCGAGCATAACTCACAAATTCAGTACACATGACAGTTCTAAATTGAACGAATTAGGTTGCAGGGTAGGCATAAAGACTAGTCTTACAGCTTAATTCCCATGTACATGGGGGAACTAGGATCATTAAGTTGACCCCGAATGAACTTGGGGTTTTTGATGATTTTACGCTGCTCTGTTACACGGGTGTGTGATCCCTTGGCTGGCAACTCATCAAATTCATCGTACTCGTCCTCATTGGCAACATCGTCGACACCCAGTACCCTTCTCTTCTTCCCATGCATCGCTAAATGGCAGTTCTTATGCAAGGGGTCTTCCACAAAGAAAATCTGGGTAACATCGCTAGCAAGAATGAATGGGTCCGCATGATATGCCATTGTTGTCCTGTTAACACAGGTCTTCCTATACTCATCAATCCTTACCTGATCGAGAGGGATCCATGCGCAGCTAAATAATGCCACCTTAAATTTCACATAGTCAAGCTCCCAAATCTCTTTGATGGTTCCATAGTATACCCTTTTATCAGCTTCATTTTATAGTCATGCATTCTAATCGAACAGAGTTGTTCTGATACGAGGTCTTCTGATCACGTTCCTCAGTGTAGAACATGTATCCATTTACGTCATATGCTTGGTACGTCAACACCATAGGTGATGGCTTTTGTGCCAACCACGTAGCAATGTCATCGATGGATCCTTGTGCCAAACGATTCTTCAGCCATTCAGCGCAGTTCTTAGTGTGCTCCTTCATCTCCACATCTGATGAAGGCACCATTGGTAAGAAGCTTTGGCATATCTCCGTGAAGTTTTCTTTGGCATAAGCGATGAGAACTTGTCTGTTAAGGAGTACCGTCAAATGGGCTTTCTCTGCCAATTCTCCGGGTGTAGCCATTTGCATGCCAGCATGGACCGGCTTACCTTTCAGCCTTCCCTCATGGCGAGAGAGGGGCAAACTGGTAGGTCTTTGTTTCATGTATTTGGTGCAAAACTCAACCACCTCCTCCGCGGTATAACCTTGTAGGATGCTTGCCTCTGGATGGTTTCGGTTCCGACAAAAGCGCTTCAGTATTCCCATGAACCGCTCGAAGGGATACATGTTGCGAAGAAACACAGCACCACAATAATTTATCTCGCCGACAAGGTGCACAGTGAGATGGACCATGACATCAAAGAATGACGGTAAGAAAAACATCTCTAGGTTGGACAATATTCTTGTAATATCATCTTGCATATG